>NW_025957478.1:0-50269 GCF_023159225.1 Perognathus longimembris pacificus
CAGAGCAGATAAACTTTATCCTGAAACTCAGAAACCTCTTTCCACACAGGCCTAATCGGCATACCAGTCTCTTCTTCAAAATGTCTTCTATCCTGTGTCTTTGTGTTTCAGGTTTCAGTTATTTGATAGGTCACAATGAATTGTACGGGGTTAATAAAATAAATAGATCGACACACTGATTTAATAAATAGCATTTCTTTGGGGAGAAAATGACTTAGCTTAGTTAACATCTGCAGAAGATCTTGATGTTGAGGTATCAGGAATGATTAGCAGCTGGGAGGTTGAAGGAGGCAGCAGTTTGGATTGTGATGGGAGCTATCGCTAAAAGTAAGTTGGAGGGAAGGGGATCAAGGGAACTTAGGGCTAAAAAAAAACAATACCTTGTAATGATGATACAGATCATGAAGCATTGTACACATAAACTGATTTGTTATATGATAAAATAAATAACCTAAAATTAAGGTAAGTAAGGGAAGAAGTGGGTTGGGAGGGGTTGAATGAGGCTATTGAAAAGGGTGACATGGATTAAAATGTCCTGTATTCATAAACTGCTTTGGTGAATGGTAATGGCACTGTACAACTACTTACAGAGAGTAAGAAAATATCTTTAGGGGCTGGGGATGTGGCTTAGCGGTAGAGTACCTGCCTAACATGCATGAAGTGTTGGGTTCAATTCCTCAGTATTACATAAACAGAAAAAGCTGGAAGTGGTGCTGTAACTCAAGTGGTAAGAGTGCTAGCCTTGAGCAAAAGAAGTTCAGGCACAGTGCCCAGGTCCTAAGTTCAAGCCCCAGGCCTGGCAAAAATAAGAATACACTTTTTAAAACACCTCATAAATACTTTCATTTCAGGCCTTACTTGATACTTTTTTGTAGAGCCACATCTTATCCTCCTGTTTTTATGTTCAAAAATCTTATTGGAGTCCATCAGAAATTCTCAGTGATAAAACACATGATAAATGTGGCGAGAGACTTAGGTGCTAGAAGTTGGGTATTAGTAATCCTCAGAGTAGATATTGTTATTCTTTGCTCCCTTCTTTCTTTTAAATAATGAAATGGAGGTAGAGGTGACCACAAACTAGCTCATGACAAAAACCATAATTCGTAGCCACGACTGTGTGGTTATAAAGCTATCCTCAACCACTGTGTTATGCTATGAGAATTAAGTAGCAAACCATAAAGTAAAAGCTCTCGCTATCCATAATGTAGCAAAGGAATTCCCTTAGTCATTTGACAGTGAGTGTACCAGTGCTGTGGTGAGTCCTAGGTTAGGGTGAATAAAATGGTGGACCCCGTCACATAGGATTGACCTCAGAGAAGAGTAGGGAAGGCTTAGTGTCTTGGGAGGCTTGGTTACAAGTTGACATTGAAGCTTGTTTTAGATCTGTTCATTTAGTCTACAACTTGCCTTAATGAAAGTTGGTTTTAAAACTGACCAGATTTGTATCCTTTCTTTAGAAAGACAGCCATTCAAGGATAGTTATGATGTAAGGAGGCCAAGTCTGAGTAACTTCTCACAGCCATCTTGGTACCTCTTGCTGAGTACCCAGTACTGAAAGGGAGAGAGGCCATACGTTAAATGTAGATGCCTAGCTCAAGGTGAGCTAGGAAAACTGCTTCAGAGAAATGCAAATGTTATAGCCTTATAGAGAATGCTATGATTCTGCATTGATTACCTCCCTAAATGGCTTGAATCACCACCCTCAGAGTAGTCTCTTAAGATTCCTCTATGTGGAAAGGCTCAGGCTTATTTCCTAGATGGAAGGTTGAGGCCTGTCTTCCCTAGATGGAAAAGTTCTGCTGGTACCTGAGCTTATACCTGAGTATGTCCATGGAAGGTCTGCTTTTGTTGGGCTTGCGTGCCTCCACCCCAAGCATGTGGTTTTTGTCTTTAAAAGGTTTGTGTAAGCTCTGTTCCGGGCTGCAGATCTTTGAGACAGGAGTCCATCTGTAGACCACCAAAGCTCTAATAAAGGCTCCCAATTCGACCTCTCAAAATGTGGCTTCTCTTTTTTCTCACCGTACAGCAGTGGCTCTCTAGTACTTGTGTCTTAAATGGCAACCAATTAACGACAGCTTTCCTTACTTGATAACCTATTTGACACCATACACGTGTGTCTTAGAAATCTGCCAATCATAGAGCCACATACTTTTCAAAATTCTCTATATATCTGTTTCACAATTCCCTCTCATCTGTTCTATTTGGAGCTACTCTTCATCCACTGTAGGTCTCTTTCACCATAGTGAGCAATAAACTCATGTCTTTTCTTCTGTTTCAGCTACTAAATGGAGTTTTCATAGCCCTACAGGTGAGATCTTGTTGGACTGCGGAGAAGAAGTGTGGATAAGAGGTTGCAGCAGGATGGGTAGTGATGATGGTGGGTGCTGTAAACATGAAGCTCAAGAGGGCCTCTTGATGCAGCAGTGTGTGTTGAGAGACTTGAGGGACTTGAGAGGAGTCCAAAAAGCCCCAAATCTAGACAGAGAGCTTCTTAGGAAGGGATTTGTGGTAGGAGAGGATGTTTCAATGTCTGGGGAAGAGGCAAATGAGGCAGGTGGGGAAATAGGAAGAGTTTGACTGCAAGATTAGGCCCTAAACTGTTGTGAAAGCCAAGTCCGATCCTGGAGTAGTCTACTCCTGAATATGTTACCTAGTTATCTTTCTCAGTCATGATTTACTATCTTTTCTATCGATGGAGAGAGATGCCTGTCAGAGAAGAGAAACTTATCTGGCTGCCCGTGACTCGGGCCTGTAATCCTAGATATTCAGGAAGTTGAGATCTGAGGATCATGGTTGAAAGCTAGCTGGGCAGGAAAGTCTGTGAGACTCTTATTTCTGATTAACCACTAAAAAGCTAGAAGTGAATAGAAGTGGAGCTGTGGCTCGAATAGTAGAGTGCTAGCATTGACAAAAAGAAACAAACAAAAATAAAACAGTTCCAGGACAGTGCTCGGCCCCTGAGTTCAAGCCTTTGGACCGACAGCAAACAAACATAAGTGAAGCCTACAACAATTTATTTGTTGTCGATACCTTGTTTCTTAGTGAAATCATCTGTCTTCTGCTAGAATTGTTGTTGGAACATGATGCCCCCCGGGTACCTGTTATTTTAGTTTGGGGATTATGGCTGTGCTGAATGAGGGTGGTGGTGTTGGGGCTGCTTGGTCTTGCTAGCATTGACATGGGGTTTGCTCTGTGAGATGACAAGGCCAGCTCCACATTTTCTTGTGTTGCATAAGAGGCTCTTTTATTTCCTGACCCCTTTGCTCCTCCAAATGTGTTCTCCCATAGCCGGCTGGAAGTGACTCTCTTTTCTTATGACTCCCAACGATGGGACATATTTCCTTAACCATACCTCACGCTGCCTTGGATGCGCAGTGAATGCATCTTGCTTGTTCACACTTGAATTACACCTGTTTTACTCACACTCTCCCTGTGTGGGTTGCTAGCTGCAGAATTTATGAGTTACATCAAGTAGCAGAAAGTTTAAAGATAAAGCAAGGGGCTTACAAGGAGCATGCTGCCACATAATAAAGGCTTGTGCACTACACACACAGAGACACACACAGTGTTAATAGCACACTGAGTTAGGAAAAATGAAAAGCTGTGAAAAATTACTTTGTCACTGTCAGCACCTCCATTCACTTTCAGGCTGAGACTATGGCCAGAGCTCAGGCCAGAGAAAAATGATCCAGATTGGGAAAGAGAAAGTCAGATGGTCATTACTTTATCTAATAAATGAATTCAGCAGAGCTGCTGGACACAAGATCAATGGACAGCATGGCAGCGTGACTATGATCCAATCATGAGTTACCTGGACAAGGAGTCTCATTTGTAATAGCTAGTGAAACAATGAAATACAAATGGATAAATGTAACATTCACTACAAACTGGGAAAGAATCCTAGAACACATACACACACAGATACACACACACACTATGCAGAGTAATTTTAAGCAAAAAGAACAATACAGAATGCATCATATTACCTGACTTCATAATATACTAAAATGCTATGATCACCAGAAAAACACGGTAATATTGAAAATGTTGCTGGGAAAGTTAGATATTTACCTGCTGAAGGATGGAGCTAAGCAGTAAGTGAAAGAGAGAATGGACAAATAGTACTGAATCAAACTAGGAAGTTTCTGCCCAGTGAATGGCATAGTTGATAAGCTAAAATAGACAGCCTAGAGACTCAGAGAAGACCTGTGTCAGCTACACGTCAGAGGGTTCAAGAAACTAAACTCTCAAAGAATCAATGACCCAAATAATAAATGGGCAAATGAGCTAAATAGAGACTTCTCAGAAGAAGTAAAAATTGCCAATAGACACTTGAAAATGCTTGTATTGCTGGCCGTAAAGGAAATGCACATCAAAACAGCACTGAGATTCCATCTCATCTCAGTTCAAATGCGTACATGATCAAGAATACAAACAACAATAGAGGCTGTCATGGATGCGGGATTGGGGGGGAGGGCGGGATCCCTAATAACACACTGATGGTGGGAATGTAAACTACCTCAACCACCCCAGGAAGCAAAGTTTATTTAGATAAACCCAATAAAGTAAACCTAGAACTACCCTGTGATCCAGCAATCCCACTGGAACATATATCCAAAAGATTACAAACCATCATATGCTAAAGCCTCTTGTATAACCATGCTTATTGCTGCACTATTCACTATAGCTAAGGGATAGAAACAGCTCCTATGCCCCTTAATGTACAAATAGATCAAGAAAATGTGATATATATGTATATATATGTGATGGAATTTTATTCATTCATTAGAAGGAATTAAATTACATATATCTAAAAGAAATGGAAGGCCCTGGAAAAAAATCATATTAAGTGGAATGAGTTAGACCCAGAGAGACAAAGGATGCATGTTTTCCCTCATATGTGGAAGCTGGACTAATTTATACATATGCAAGTAAACACATACAGAGTTGTATGCTAGGGTATACGGACATATTAACTGTATTTGCAAAGAATAATTCAAATGGTGTAATTTCTTAGAAAAACAAACTCACAATACAACAACGTGAATACCAGAAAAAGTATTTGGAAGGTGGGGAGAGGTTCAGGAATGGAGAAGACTAATCAAGAAAAGAGGGTAGGGAGAATGCAGTCATAACATCCAACATGTATCCGATGAAACTGGGAAAATTGAGAGTAGGGGTTGGGTTGGGAGAGATGGGGGAGAATGATGAAAGAAAGGGGTGACATGGGTCCAGATACACTGCACTTACAAGTAGATTTAAATAGATTTGTTGAATGGTGACTCCTGTGCACTACTACTTAAAGATAATAAAAAGATAACTGAATAGTGGATGCAGATTCTTCTCTTCCCATATACAACAACCAACTTAAAATGAACGAATGACTTAAATATAAGAACTGAAACTATGCAACTGCAAAAAAGAAAACATGTAAAATACTTCAGGACATGGAAATAGGCAAAGATTATTTTTCTTTAGAAAAATAAGAATCCAGAAGCTCAGACGGTGGCTCATACCTATAACCCCAGCAACTTGGGAGGGAGAAGAAGATCTGAAGAAGACCATGAGCAAGGTGATCATGGGTTGAAGCCAGCATAGGCAAAAAGATATTGAGTCTTATCTATCTTAACAAGCAAGTCAGACATGGAGATGCATTCCTGTAATCCAAGCTATACGGGAGCATTGGTAGGAGTATGCTAGAGGATCTCAGGGTCCAAGGCTGGTCCCAAAATGGAAGAACCTCTCTGAAAAATAATATAAAGCACAAAGAACTGGAGGCATGACACCCCTGCCTGGCCAGTGCAGTGCCCTGAGTTCAAACGTTGACACCAAAAAAACGTCTGTACATTCTTTTAAATTCTTTCACTTCTGAGTTGGGAAGTTTCTGGCTAATAGTTTTTCCAATACATTTTCTGCTGATGTTTTTCCCTCCTCATCTATATCTATCTATCTATCTATCTATCTATCTATCTATCTATCTATCTATCTATTTATCTATCTATCTATACACACACACACACACAGTGAATGTTGATTTCTTGATGGTATTTTGTTCCTCTGACTATATAAAACTTAGCAACTTGTGTTTCAGTTCATAGTCTTGTTTTGCTTTTTGTGAAGTCAGCTATTGTGCCCCTTCAATGAGTTTCTAATTCAGTTATTAAATTCTTTTAGCTCCAGAATCAAGTCTGTTCTTTTATCTTCTTTTTGTTTGCTAATATTCTTGTTCTGTTCAGTTTTCATTTCTTCCTGATTTTATTTGTATACCTATAGCTTATTGTGTTTCTCTTCTATTTTTTCTTTCTTTTTCTTGTTGTGCCATCATGCGGCTTGAACTCGGGTCCTGGGTGCTGTCCCTGAGTTCTTTTTGCTCAAATCTAGTGCTCTACCAGTTTGGTCCAAAGAACCACTTCTGGTTTTCTGGTAGTTCATTGGAAGTAAGAGTTTTGGAAATTTCTGTTCCTTTGATGAGGCCATATTTCCTTGTTTCTTTATAGACCTTGCTGCTGATGTACAATTTGTCTGTTTGCTATGATTTTGGCATTTGTAAGAACACTCAGTTCTCACAGTCTTTAGAGACTGGCTAACAAAC
This sequence comes from Perognathus longimembris pacificus, assembly GCF_023159225.1. Classification (NCBI taxonomy): domain Eukaryota; kingdom Metazoa; phylum Chordata; class Mammalia; order Rodentia; family Heteromyidae; genus Perognathus; species Perognathus longimembris. The sequence goes on from NW_025957478.1 coordinate 6,593, forward strand.
CATCTAGTCAGATCAGGACCCTCCCCTTTTGACCCATCTAACCCTAATTATCCCTCCTCCCACCCCTCCACCCCACAACCCAACTCTCCAATTCCATTGCAGCTAAGTTTGAGAATTTATTACCTTCATACATGGAAAGACCTTTGCCCACCAGTCTGGAGAACAACTTGGAGGGGCTTTTCTGGATCTGTGTTTTCTCTCTGCTTGTACATCTTCATTTCCCAGAGATTTGCCGTATTTTTTTTTAAGAGTTTGTCATCTCCGGCTCCATCTGCTGTTGCTTTGGTTTTTGCCAGTCCTGGGCCTTGGACTAGCTTCTTTTTGCTCAAGAGCCGCAGCACCACTTCTGGCCTTTTCTGTATGTGTGGTGCTGGGGAATTGAACCCAGGGCTTCGTCTATATGAGGCAAGCACTCTTGCCACTAGGCCATATCCCCAGCCCCTGCTGTTGCTTTAGAGTACTGCTGATTCTCTGGTAGGGCAACAAGCAACCCCTGGGCATCCAAACTTTGGATGGGGCAGGAGAGAAGTCAGTCCTGCAGGTATCACCCTGAAAACCTGGAATGTTTGGCCCATGCCTCTTTCCTTGCCAAGGGAGAAGCCATGAGTAAGACATTTTCTCCCAAGTCCATTCAGCCGTGCTGAGTGTGGCTAAGGGTAACATGGAAGAACTGCAATGAGTTTTCTTACCTCATATAGTTCTACTGTTGTTGACTTCCACTCATCTAGGGGAGCTGTCTAGGGTCTCATCAAAACTTTCTGGATAGTCAGAAGCTCTGTGAGAATGAGTTGAGATCTTCCTGTCCCACCATCTTGTTTATGTCACCACCCAGGAAGACAAGATTTGATACCTATCAGGATAGGGCAATGGAAAGGCTGCCTGGGGATAAGATTCCATGTCTTCTTCTGTGACTATCAGTAGAGCTATTGATACATTGGTTTTTTTTAAAGGATAAGGGTGCTAAAATAGAGATTACAAAAGTATATTTGAAACTATAACATCTAAAACAATGCATTTGCTTACCCTCTTCATGCTCTCAGAACTTTAATGGTAAAACGATTTCCTTTAATATTTTCCTAATTATGAGCCCAATAAATGTTTATAGGAGAATGGATATGTAAATCAGCTGTAATCTGTTCAGAATGTTTAATGACTGTGAGCATTTTGGAATTTTTTTGTTATATTTTGTATGCATCTGTGTAATATATTCCTAGTTATGTTGAATACATTACATAAATATTGTCTGTACACAGATTACATTTACATTTGTATCATGTTTCCTCCGTGATCACCAGGTTTTATATAATGAATTTTTTTCCATGTTAAGCCTTCAGTGATTTTTCAGTACTACACATTTTCCTAACATATGGCTTTGCCATATTCTATTTAATCATCTAACCACATCTCATATTTCTATATAAAAGGTCATGACAAATATGGGGATGTGAACACCTTTGTAAAAATATTGTACACGTGATTTCTTTCCAATAGATTCCTGGAAATGGAATTACTAGGTCAAAGAAGGCTTGGACATGAATCCTTTTAGAATTTTTCTCTCCCCTTTGGCCAATCGCTTTTGGATAATGTGTGACAGTATCTGTTATATTGCTCTCGTTACATAGGGGTATTATCTTTTTTTCATTAGTTTGATAGGTAATGATGATGCCGCATTTTATTTATATTTACTCAATTATTACCAAGGTGGAGTACTATTTCATTTGTAGTCATTGTTCTGCATCTGTGCTTTGTTTATTCTTATTCCCCTTGCTCTTTTTCATATTGGGAGACTACAAATTTTGCTTTCTAATTAGCTTTTAACTACTCCTATATTGAGGCCATTCATACATTCTTAGTTTTGTGGTACTAAATTTTCCCTGATTTATGATATATAGTTTTAATTTGATCTTCTGTTCTGGCATACTGAATCTTTTGTTTTAAAGGGTTTGTATAATTTCTTAGCAATTTCCTTTTTTATTCGCCCAGTAGTTAACTTCCATCAAATCAAATATTAGGTAAATCTGGATTTTCACATATGTCTATGTAGGGTCTCTCTGTTTTAGTCTCCCCTGCTATCTTTGGGGTTCCCCAGGATTTCCTCCGGTGAAGTCTGTATCTTTTAGCTCTCTTAGCTATATAAAGCTTAATTCATGTTGATTGTACCAATAAGGTGAGATGTTTAGTTGTGGGGATAGAGAAGCATTTCACAACTTTGTGTTTATCTATCAGTCCGGTATTGAGTCTGAGTTCCTGAGCTGTGGCCTTCACAGAGCAGGCTTTCTATGTACCCTTAGATGAGAGAGGAAGGTGACAGGAGATGGGAAGAGGAGACACATCCTTCCAGAGCATTGAGGCTTTGGTAAAGTCTATTTGTTACTGAAACCCTCTAGGCATGTTTCACAGTGGGTACTGAATGACCGTGTCCTAACATTCAGGATGAAGCCTGAGCTGCCACTGAGAGTGGGGAGTTGGGAGGACTTAGGGGGCTCAGATGAGGTCATGGAGGGAGGACCCTGATCTGAAGTGGAGGTAAGACTCATTGAAGTGTGAAAGTCTACCCAAAGACTGTTGCTCCAAGAATATCTCATGCCTGGCATATTGTTTGTTTGACTCTGCCATGTTGTTCAACTCCAAGGGCTTCCTATTCTTGTGGAAACTCTGTTGCATTCTTTCTCCCTTCTCTACCCTTGCCATGGATCCTCCGTTTGTCCTCTGAATTCTTGTCTTGTGTTGGTAATGTTGGCTACATGAATCGTCTTCCCCTTCCCCCTGCCCTGGTCATAGTTTATCTCTGGTTGCTTTTCAGTGTCTGCATGTTCCAGACATGGCAAGACATTTACTGCCCTCTGTTGAAGTCATAATTGTCTGCTGTACTGAGTAATCATGAGATTCCATTATCAACGTGTGATAAAACTGTACCTGGTAGCCCCTTTATTTATCTGACCTTATGGCCCTCTTGCTTTGTTAGATGATCTCAAGGCTGAAAAGCACCCCAAGACTTAATGCTCATACAAGCGCTCTAGCTCCAGGTAGTACTCTACTCTGGCAAATATGGTATCTAGAAACCCTTCTTAGCTGTTTTGAGTTGATAAAACTAAAGAAATCCATGATTAAGTGATTCAAAAGGTGTGATGAGTACTGACTGGGCAGCAGTCCTGCATTAGGCTATATGTGTATTACTTTGCTTAATTAGCACAGCAAACCTGGGAGGTATTAGCCTAACATTACACGGGAACTCACTGAACATCACACAGCTTGTCAGTGGAGCTGGTCATGTGCCCAGTTGTAGCCACTACTGTCGGGAGCTGCTAGCAGCTAACCTCATCCTGACCTCTGGTTGTGCTGTTATCACAAGGAATGCGGTAAGATTTGGCTTAATTGACAGCCAGCACTTACCAAGATGTTTTACTGTGTCCATAGGCTCCTGGCTTGTGTTTACCATTCTGCCTTGTCTTGTTTTATTGCCTCCTGTTATTTACGAACTTAAAAGCTTTCTTATTTTCTTAAACTTTGGTAACCCTATTCCATTCCCTGGTTCCCAAACTGCATATAAGCTGGATGTTAAGAATAAATGGGGCTGTAGTCTTGAGGTTCAACCTTACGGCTGCAGACCTCCCGTACCCCATCTTTGTCTCTTGTCTTTTTTCTCTTGCCTTATTTTTCCTTTTCCTTATCCCTGCCGCCCCTCTGTCAGGATTCCTGTTTCCCTGTCGGCTAGCCTGGCAGGTTTGGCACCTGGAACAGGGACTTGAAGGCCTGGGATCGAAGGCAGGTGACCCCCACTCAGGTAAGGATGTCCGAATACTTGGGAAGGAGAGGGGGAGGAGAGTGTATTGTCGGGAGTAATAAATTATAGGGCAAGGTAATAGCCGCACGCTATACGTGCAGGCCCTCAAAGGCATGCTACATACCCGGGGAGTGAAAATTGGCCAAAGTCAGTTAGAACGTTTCTTTCATTTTGTTGAGGAAGCATGCCCCTGGTTCCTGGAGGAAGGAACCATTAACTTAGAAACTTGGCGAAAGATAGGAAAAAGGATTCAGGAGTATTATGATGTAAATGGCCCTGAGAAAACTCCAGTGGATGCCCTCATTCTCTGGAATCTGGCCCGAGATTGTTTGGATCCTAGACATGAACTCCTTTTTGGGACAAGCCCTAATCCTCCCCCTAAGAGTAGTGCTCTGCAACTCTCCCTGGCGCAGGCTGCTCATGAAGGGGAGGACATTTCTTGTTTTCACTTATTCCCGGTAAGGAGGACTGAAGATAATGAAGCAGTCCACCAGCCCTTGCCATTTAAACAAATAAGTAATCTTAAGAATGCTTGTGCTCAGTACGGCTCCACAGCAGCATTTACTCAAGTCATTCTTGATGCCTTGGCTGCTAAAACTTTATGCCCAAATGATTGGAAACAGTTAGCTAAGGCTTGTCTTAGTGGAGGAGATTACTTGTTATGGAAGTCTGAATTTGTAGATCAGTGTCAGGCAACAGCAGAGACCAACAGGGCGAATAATGTGCCTGTTTCATTTGTGGAGCTCACTGGGGAAGGTGCTTACACTGACACCGAGACCCAGTTAGATTACGCCCCGGACGTTTATGCTCAGATAAGTGCTGCTGCTAAACGTGCCTGGAGTAGACTTCCTAACTCTAGTAAGACTGAAGACCTTTCCAAAATTATACAGGGGTCAGATGAACCTTATCAAGACTTTGTCTCTCGATTATTGGAGGCGACAAGCCGTCTGATCCGAGATGAGGGTGCTGGCAAGATCCTTGTACAACAATTGGCATATGAGAATGCTAACGCAGCTTGCCAAGCAGCCATCAGGCCTATGAAGAGAAAGGGAGAAATAACTGACTATATTTGGCTTTGTGCAGACATTGGTCCATCCTATATGCAGGGCCTCATGCTGGCTGCAGCGCTCCAGGGGCAGACTGTAACTGAGTTCCTATGCACCCCCCGCACAGGGGAAAAAGGAAAGGGACATCTGCGCACTGCTGGGCCTCCCGGCAGCTGTTTTTCCTGCGGACAAATGGGCCACTTAATGGCTCGCTGCCCTAATCAGGAAAGGAGAGCTAAGCCTGGAACTTGTCCCTGTTGTAATAAAGGGAAGCATTGGGCTAGGAAATGTAGATCTACTTTTGTTAACTCTGGCCGCCTGATTTTGGGAAACTGGCAGAGGGGCCAGCCCCTGGCCCTGCGGAAAAATTTGGGGGCGGCTCCTTCCTTCCCCCAACCTCAGGCCCCCCCCCCCCGACAACTCGCAGCTACAATCAGTTTCCTGCCTCCTCCGAGCAACACCAGGGAGTGCAGGACTGGACCTCTGCTCCTCCACCAGCTCAGTACTGACTCCGGAGATGGGAGTCTAGGCCCTCCCTAAGGGAGCCATTGGCCCCCTACCGAGGGGATCTGTAGGCTTACTGTTAGGCCGCAGTAGCTCTGCACTGAAGGGCCTGCATATTATTCCAGGAGTGATAGATCAGGACTATACTGGAGAAATAAAAATCATGGCTTCAGTGCCTGCTAGTGTTATCTCTATCCCTGCAGGACAAAGAATTGCTCAGCTCGTCCTTATTCCTTTAATTTCAATCAGTGCATCAGCCACCACGAACCCTAGGGGAGAAAGGAGTTTTGGGTCCTCAGACATATTTTGGGTTCAAAACATAAAACGGGAAAGGCCCAAGCTTACAATTTATGTGCAAGGAAAGCCCTTTCAAGGTCTGTTAGATACAGGAGCAGATGTGGCTGTGATAGCCAAGAGACATTGGCCTTCTAACTGGCCTCTTACTGCATCTTTTACATCCTTGCAGGGGATTGGCCATGCCACAGATCCCCAACAAAGCAGTGCCATCCTTAACTGGAGAGATGGTGAGGGGCATTCTGGGACTTTCCAGCCTTATGTATTAGATCATTTGCCCATAAATTTGTGGGGCAGAGATATTATGGAAAAGATGGGAGTTGATTTGTTTAGCCCTAGTGAAGCAGTCACTCGTCAGCTCTTAAGTCAAGGGCTACTGCCTTCAGGAAGATTGGGAGGTCATCAACAAGGAATTAGAGAACCCGTTCAACCTCAGCCCCGACCTCCTAGACAAGGGCTGGGATATTTTCAACGGGGGCTGGTGCTCATCCTGCCCCTCACGCCGATCCTATCACATGGTTATCAGACACTCCGGTGTGAGTGGATCAGTGGCCCCTATCAATTGAAAAGATTGTTGTTGCCCAACAGCTAGTGCAGGAACAGCTGGACTTGGGCCAAATTTCTCCTACTACCTCCCCATGGAATTCACCTATTTTTGTTGTTAAAAAGAAATCCGGTAAATGGAGACTCCTACAGGATCTCCGACGAGTAAATGCCACCATGGAACTCATGGGGGCATTACAATCAGGTTTGCCATCTCCTATGGCAATTCCTCAAAATACATACAAAATTATAATTGACTTAAAAGATTGTTTTTATACCATACCCCTTGCTCCTCAGGATTGCAAACGCTTTGCATTTAGTGTCCCTTCTACTAATTTTAAAGAACCCATGAAACAGTACCATTGGCTAGTGTTGCCCCAAGGCATGGCGAATAGCCCCACCTTGTGTCAAAGCTTTGTAGCCAGGGCTCTCTCTTCTACTCGCCAAAATTTCTCTTCTGTTTATATTATTCATTACATGGATGATATTTTATTGGCTCACTTAAACCCTGCAGTAGTACGCCAAGCCTTTGGACAATTGAAACAAGATCTCACCTCTTTTGGGTTAATAATAGCTAGTGAAAAGGTGCAAGAGCATCCTCCGTATACTTATCTCGGTCATATCTTGGGTCCTTATTATTTTACTAACCAGAAATTACAGATTAAGACCTCTCATCTACGTACTTTGCATGATTTTCAAAAATTTCTGGGAGATATTAATTGGCTTCGCCCTTATCTTAAATTGTCCACAGCTGAATTAAAACCCCTATTTGATCTATTAAAGGGGGACCCTGACCCTACATCTCCCAGAGAAATGACAACTGAAGCAACTAAAGCCTTGAGCATAATAAATTCTGCTATTTCTTCCCAACATATAAATTATATTGATTATTCAGCCCCTTGGGAAGCCTATATTTTAACTACACCTCATTCTCCAACAGCGGTCCTCTGGCAGAAGGGACCCCTTTTGTGGCTTTCCTTGCCTGCTACTCCTTCAAAAGTGTTAACTCCTTATTATGAATTGGTAGCCACCTTAGTCCATATGTGCCGTGTGGAATCTTGTAAGTATCTTGGACGAGATCCACAGGTTATTTAGATCCCCTATACTTTACAGCAGCAAGAATGGCTTTATATCCATTGTGATTCCTGGGCCATTGCTTGGGCCAATTTTGTGGGTACAATTTCACATCATTATCCCTCCAACAAGTTGCTTCACTTTGCCTCTTCTTATGTCTTTATATTTCCTCGGGTTGTATCTGTATCTCCTCTTTCTATGGCTGCCTTGGTGTTTACAGATGGATCCTCTAAAGGAACAGCAGCTCTTACTATTGATGGTGAAACTAGATCTTGGGACACTGGGCTTTCTTCTGCCCAGGAAGTTGAACTTCAAGCAGTTTTAGAGGCCCTTACTCTTATACCTACTAAAGCATTTAATTTATATTCAGATAGTCATTATGTTATTTGAGCCCTTCAGGTCATTGAAACTGTCCCTTTTCTTGGTACAGCTAATTCCACTATCCAAACTCTTTTTCACCAGATACAACTTCTTCTTCGCTCTCGCACCTGTCCGTGCTTTTTTGGATTTATACACACCCAGACTAAGCTTCCTGGACCATTAAGTGAGGGCAATGCTATCACGGATGAGGCTACCCAAATTTTCCTCACTCAAATTGACTTGGCAAAGCAATCACATACTGCCCACCATCAAAACAGTTGTGCCTTACATCAGCAATTTCATATTACTCGTGAGGCAGCTCGCCAAATTGTAAAAACTTGTCCCAACTGTGCTACCTTTCTACCTGTGCCCTCCTATAGCATTAACCCTCGAGGCTTAGTGGCCAACCATGTCTGACAAATGGATGTTACACACATCCCCTCTTTTGGAAGGCTCCACTTTGTCCATGTTACAATAGACACTTACTCTAATTTTATTATGGCTACTCCTCTTAGCGGGGAAGCCGACAAACATTGTATCTCCCATGCCTTACGCTGCTTTGCTACTATGGGACTTCCTAAACAAATTAAAACTGATAATGGTCCGGGATATGTTGGACGAGCTTTTCAATCTTTTTGCAAATCTTACCAAATTGTTCACACTACAGGAATTCCCTATAATCCTCATGGTTAAGGAATTGTTGAACGGGCCAACGGTTTGTTAAAACACCAAATTTCTAAATTAAAAGGGGGGGAGCTATACCCCTTCTCTCCTGTTAATATACTTTCTCATGCTCTATTCGTACTAAATTTGGTATTTAAATTTCGTATTTAAATTTGGATTGCAATGGCAACTCCGCAGCACAGCAGTTTTGAGAAAAGAGAGAGCAAAGAGCTTTTGCCCAAGTTAAGTGGAAAGATCCTCTAACAAGTGCTTGGCACGGGCCCGATCCGGTATTGACATGGGGTCGAGGACATGTCCGTGTTTTTTCACAGGATGAAAAAAACGGTGCGCTGTCATGCTGGGTTTGACTTTATTTGTGTGACCCTCCATAAGTATAATGGGTCAAGCTATCCTTGGGAAAAAGTTGTAGCACATCTAAATGGTATTTGGCACCATAATAGCTTGTCCTTAGATCTCTTTCAACTCCATAGACAAGTAGCCTGACTAGAACAAGCTCCGCCTCTGGTGGCAGAAACAGCAAAAGAACTGTTTGAACAACTTCAACCATATGTCCCTTCCTTAACTAACGTTAAGGGGCTGCTAATGACATTGCTCGGCCCAGGGATACTTTTGCTGATGGCTTTCCTATGCCTTCCTTGCATTGTACGCATATTGCAAAACTCTTTCATGAGTTTAGCCAGCCAGCTGCATAAGATCAAGCTCCAAGTGAATGAACTTTCCCCTGAGAGGAACCGCAGCCAGAGACGGGTATGAGGCGGCGCCAGCCTTGACCAGCCTAAGACACGGGGCTTCAGCACTGCTCTGAAGTTGACCCTAAGACGGGTAAGTCAAGCTGGGGTACCCACCCCACCTAAGACAGGCAGGTTCACTTCTTTTAATAAAAAAAGACAGGGGAACTGTCGGGAGCCGAGCTAGCAGCTAAGCTCATCCTGACCTCTGGCTGTGCTGTAATCACAAGTAATGCGGTAAGATTTGGCTTAACTGACAGCCAGCACTTACCAAGATGTTTTACTGTGTCCATAGGCGCTTGGTTTATGTTTACCATTCAGCCTTGTCTTGTTTTATTGCCTCCTGTTATTTACTGACCTAAAAGCTTTCTTATTTTCTTAAACTTTGGTAACCCTATGCCATTCCCTGATTCCCAAACTGCATAAAAGCTGGATGCTAAGAATAAACGGGGCTGCAGTCTTGAGTTACAATCTCGAGATGCAGACCTCACGTACCCCGTCTTTTTTCTCTTGTCTTGTAATTTTCCTTTTCTTTAATCCTCGCCCCACTCATTCAGGATTCTTTTTCGCTGCCGGCTGGCTCGGCAGGGGTTTCCTCCAGCTCCATCCATCATAAGGTACTGGTGCTTGGTTCCCCCAGCTTCATCCATCATAGGTTACTGGTGCTTGGTACCCCCCAGCTCCGTCCACCCATGCGGTACTGGTGCTTGATAACCCCAGCTTCTTCCACCATAGGGAACTGGTGCTTGGTACCCCCAACTCCATCCATCCACCATGTGGTACTGGTGCTCGGTACTCCCCAGCTCCATCCACCCGTGGGGGTACTGGTGCTTGCTACCCCCAGCTCTGTTACCCCCCCCCCCCACAGGCGGTGGACAACCTGGTCCTGGGGAAGACGGTGGAGAAGGACAACGCCTGGTGCATGCTCTCCAGGTGAGGACCCCGTGATCTCTGACCACATGAACCCCATGACCCCGTGAGCCCCCCCACCCTGTTGAACACCCCATTAACCCTCCCAATCCCCCCCAAAGGCATCTGGGGATGGGAAGGGGGGAATTCAGGGGCCTGTGACCCCTCCCTGACCCGGGGAAGGAGGGGTCAGGGGTTGTGACCCCGGCTGGGGTCAGAGGTCACACACACAGCGTGTTACGGGCATGGCGCTGGTGTGGTGCAGGAGCGCAGGTGGGTTCACCCTGGAGGGTGGTCGGGGTCGGGGGTCAGGGGTCAGGGGTCACGCCTGGTCTCAAGCCCACAGACGGCCAGCCGCGGATGGAGGAGCTGCGGATCTATAAGGAGACGTGGGTGAGGTTCTCGGCGCACGGAGGAGTTGGTGGCCCAGTAGGTCGAGAGCGGGGAGCCCATGTAAAGGGGGTCGGGGGCCCAGGGGGGGTCTGGGTCATGGGGTGTCACTGGTGGTCAGGAGGGGGCCTAGGCCGAATCCTGGGGCCTGGTTCAAACAGGAGCCTGGGCGTTTGGGTCTGGATGTGGGACTGGGTGCTGCTCTGAGTCCTCATCCAGGGTGCTGTGCTTAGTCCTGGACCTGGATTCAATCAGGAGCCTGGGTGTTAGGCCTTGATCTGGACCCGGGTGCTGGGCTTAGTCCTGGGCCTGGATTCGATCAGGAGCCTGGGTGCTGCGCTAAGTGCTGAGCCTGGATGAGATCAGGATCCTGGGTGCTGGTCTTAGTCCTGCGGCTTGGGTGCTGTGCTTAGTCCTGGGCATGGATTTGATCAGGCTCCCGGGTGCTGCGCTTAGTCCTGGGCCTGGGTGCTGCACTGAGTCCTGGGCCTGGATTCAATGAGGATCCCAGGTGCTGTGCTCATTCCTGCTCCCAGGTGCTGCGCTCAGTCCTGCTTCTGGGTGCTGCGCTTAGTACTCAGCCTGGATTAGCTTAGGATCCTGGGTGCTGCGCTTAGTGCCGCAGCCTGAAGTAGATCAGGATCACGGGTGCTGTGCTTAGACCTTGGCCTGGGTGCTGTGCTCAGTCCTCAGCCTGGATTAGATCAGGAGCACGGGTGTTGGGCTTAGTCCTGGGCCTGGATTTGATCAGGAGCCTGGATGAGATCAGGATCCCAGGTGCTGTGCTTAGACCTGGGCCTGGGTGCTGGGCTTAGTCCTGGGCCTGGATGAGAACAGGAGCCTGAGTGCTGGGCTTAGTCCTGGACCTGGGTGCTGCGCTTAGTCCTGGGCCAGGATGAGATCAGCTCCTGGGTGCTATGCTCAGTCCTTAGTCTGGATTAGATCAGGATCCCAGGTGCTACAATTAGTCCTGTGCTGGGTGCTGCGCTCAGTCCTTGGTCCGGGTGCTGTGCTCAGTCCTCAGCCCGGGTGCTGCGCTCAGTCCTTGGCCTGGATGAGATCAGGCTCCCAGGTACTGGGCCCAGTCCTGATCCTGTGTGCTGCACTTAGTCCTCAGTCTGGATGAGATCAGGATCCCGGGTGCTGCACTGAGACCTGGTCCTGAGTGCTGCACTCAGTCCTCGTCCGGGTGCTGTGCGCAGTCCTACTCCTGGATTTGATCAGGATCCCAGGTGCTGCACTCAGTCCTGGTCTCGGGTGCTGTGCTCAGTCCTCCTCCTGGATTTGATCAGGATCCCGGGTGCTGCACTGAGTCCTGCTCCGGGACACTGTGCTCAGTCCTGGTCCTGGGTGCTGTGCTTAGTCCTAAGTCTGGATTCAATCAGGATCCCAGGTGCTGTGCACAGTCCTGCTCCCGGTTACTGGGCTCAGTCCTCAACCTGGATGGGATCAGGATTCCAGGTGCTGTGCTTAGTCCCGCGCTGGGTGCTGCACTCAGTCCTGGGCCAGGATTGAATCAGGATCCTGGGTGCTGTGCTTAGTCCTGGGCTGGGTGCTGCACTTAGTCCTTGGGTGTGGATTATTAGGCCAGGATCCCGGGTGCTGCACTCAGTCATGGGCCTGGGTCAGATCAGGAGCCTGAGTATTGGGCCTGGATCTGGGCCTGGGTGCTGGGCTTAGTCCTGGGCCTGGATTAGATCAGGAGCCTGGGCGTTTGGGTCTGGCTGTGGGACTTGGTGCTGCTTTTAGTCCTCATCCAGGGTGCTGTGCTTAGTCCTGGGCCTGGATGAGATCGGGGGCCTTGATGAGATCAGGGGCCTGGGCATTGGGTCTGGATGTCGGCCTGGGAGCTGTGCTTAGTCCTGGGTCTTGGTACTGCACTTAGTCCTGGGCCTGGATTCGAACAGGCACCTGTGTGCTGCACTAAGTGCTGAGCCTGGATGAGATCAGGATCCTGGGTGCTGCACTTAGTCCTGTGGCCTGGGTGCTGCGCTTAATCCTCGGCCTGGATGAGATCAAGATCCCGGGTGCTGCGCTCAGTCCTTAATCTGGATTAGATCAGGATCCCAGGTGCTACAATTAGTCCTGTGCTGGGTGCTGCGCTCAGTCCTTGGCCCGGGTGATGTGCTCAGTCCCAGCCCGGGTGCTGCGCTCAGTCCTTGGCCTGGATGAGATCAGGCTTCCGGGTACTGGGATCAGTTCTGGTCCTGCGTGCTGCACTTATGCCTCAGTCTGGATGAGATCAAGATCCTGGTTTCTGCACTGAGTCCTGGTCCTGGGTGCTGCACTCAGTCCTCGTCCCGGGTGCTGTGCTCAGTCCTCCTCCTGGATTTGATCAGGATCCCGGGTCCTGCGCTCAGTCCTCGTCCCGGGTGCTGCACTCAGTCCTCCTCCTGGAATCGATCAGGATACTGGGTGCTGTTCTTAGTCCTGCGGCCTGGGTGTTGCACTTAGTCCTGGGCCTCGATGAGATCAGGATCCCAGGTGCTGTGCTTAGCCCTGGGCCTGGGTGCTGGGCTCAGTCCTTGGCCTTGTTTCTGCGCACAGTCCTCGTCCCGGGTGCTGCTCTCAGTCCTGCTCCCAGGTGCTGCGCTCAGTCCTCGGCCTGGATGAGATCAGGATCCCGGGTGCTGCGCTTAGTTCTTCTGGGTTCTGCGCTTAGTCCTCAGCCTGGATTAGCTTAGGATACTGGATGATGCACTTAGTGCTGCAGCTTAAAGTAGATTAGGATCACGGGTGCTCTGCTTAGTCCTAGGACTGGGTGCTGTGCTCAGTCCTCAGCCTGGATGAGATCAGGATCCCGGGTGCTGCACTCAGTCCTCAGTCTGGATTAGATCAGGAGCACAGGTGTTGGGCTAAGTCCTGGGCCTAGATTTGATCAGGAGCCTGGATGAGATCAGGATCCCAGGTGCTGTGCTTAGATGTGGGCCTGGGTGCTGGGCTTACTCCTGGGCCTGGATGAGTTTAGGAGCCTGGGTGCTGGGCTTAGTCCTGGGCCTAGATGAGATCAGGATCCCGGTAATGTGCTTAGTCCTGGGCCTGGGTGCTGCGCACAGTCCTCGTCTCAGGTGCTGCACTCAGTCCTGCTCCCAGGTGCTGTGTTTAGTCCTCAGCTCAGATGCTGCACTCAGTCCTCGTCCCAGGTGCTGTGCTCAGTCCTCAGTCTGGATTAGATCAGGATCCTGGGTGCTGCACTCAGTTCTGGGCCTTGGTGCTGCGCTTAGTCCTTGAGCCCGAATTATTTGATCAGGATCCTGGGTGCTGCACTCAGTCCTTGGGCCTGAATTATTAGCTCAGGATCCTGGGTGCTGTGGTTTGTCCTGGGCCTGGATTCCATCAGGATCGGTTCACAGGTGCTGGGCTTAGTCCTGCGCCTAGGTGCTGTGTTTAGTCCTCAGTCGGGATTAGATCAGGCTCCCGGGTGCTGGGCTTAGTCCCGCGCTGGGTGCTGCACTCAGTCCTAATCGTGGATTAGATCTGGATCCCCTGTGCTGCACTTAGTCCTGGGCCTGGGTGCTGCGCTTAGTCTGAGGCCTTGTATTTGATCAGGATCCCGGGTGCTGCACTCAGCCCTGGGCCTGGATTTGATCAGGATCCCAGTGCTGTGCTAAGTCCTGGGTCTGGAGGAGATCACGCTCCCAGATGCTATGCTCAGTCCTGCTCCCAGGTGCTGTGCACAGTCCTCAGTCTGCACTAGATAAGGATCCCAGGTGCTAGGCCTAGTCTTGTGCTGGGTGCTGTGCTCAGTCCCTGGCCCATGTTCTGTGCTCAGTCCTCAGCCCGGGTGCTGCGCTCAGTCCTTGGCCTGGATGAGATCATGTTTCCGGGTACTGGGCTCAGTCCTGGTCCTGCGTGCTGCACTTAGTCCTCAGTCTGGATGAGATCAGGATCCCGGGTGCTGCTCTGAATCGTGGTCCCTGGTGCTGCGCTCAGTCCTGGGCCTGGTTGTTGCACTCAGTCCTCATCCCGGGTGCTGCGCTCAGTCCTGCTCCCAGGTGCTGTGCTTATTCCTACGCTGGGTGCTCCGCTCAGTCCTGCTCCCGGGTGCTGTGCTCTGTCCTCCTCCTGCATTCGAGCAGGATCCTGGGTGCTGTGCTGAGTCCTGCTCCGGGGTGCTGCACTCAGTCCTCCTCCTGGATTCAATCATGATCCCGGGTGCTGCGCTGAGTCCTGCTCTGGGACGCTGTGCTCAGTCCTGGTCCTTGGGGCTGTGCTCAGTGCTCAGTCTGGATTCAATCAGGATCCCAGGTGCTGTGCTCAGTCCTGCTCCCGGGTGCTGCGCTCAGTCCTCAATCTTGATGAGATCAGGATTCCAGGTGCTGTGCTTAGTCCCACGCTGGGTGCTGCACTCAGTCCTGGGCCTGGATTAAATCAGGATCCTGGGTGCTGTGCTTAGTCCTGGGCTGGGTGCTGCACTTAGTCCTTGGGTGTGGATTATTAGGCCAGGATCCCAGGTGCTGCATTCAGTCATGGGCCTGGGTTAGATCAGGATCCTGGGTGTTGGGCCTGGATCTGGGCCTGGGTGCTGGGCTTAGTCCTGGGCCTGGATTAGATCAGGAGCCTGGGCGTTTGGGTCTGGCTGTGGGACTTGGTGCTACTCTTAGACCTCATCCAGGGTGCTGTGCTTAGTCCTGGGGCTGGATGAGATCGGAGGCCTTGAAGAGAACAGGGGCCTGGGCATTGGGTCTGGATGTCAGCCTGGGAGCTGTGCTTAGTCCTGGGTCTTGGTGCTGCACTTAGTCCTGGGCCTGGATTTGAACAGGAGCCTGTGTGCTGCGCTAAGTGCTGAGCTTGGATGAGATCAGGATCCTGGGTGCTGGACTTAGTCCTGCTTCTGGTTGCTGCGCTGAGTCCTCAGCCTGGATTAGCTTAGGATCCTGGGTGCTGCGCTTAGTGCTGCTGCGTAAAGTAGATCACGATCACGGGTGCTGTGCTTAGTCCTAGGACTGAGTGAGGTGCTCAGTCCTCTGCCTGGATGAGATCAGGATCACGAGTTCTGCACTCAGTCCTCAGTCTGGATTAGATCAGGAGCACTGGTGTTGGGCTTAGTCCTGGAACTGGATTTGATCAGGAGCCTGGATGTGATCAGGATCCCAGGTGCTGTGCTTAGACGTGGGCCTGGGTGCTGGGCTTAGTCCTGGGCCTGGATAAGATCAGGATCTGAGGTGCTGTCCTTAGTCCTGGGCCTGGGTGCTGGGCTCAGTCCCCGGCCTTGGTGCTGTGTGCAGTCCTCGTCCTGGGAGCTGCGCTTAGTACTGCTCCCATGTGCTGTGCTTAGTCCTCAGCACAGGCGTTGGGCTCAGTCCTCGGCCTGGATGAGATCAGGATCCCGGGTGCTGCACTTAGTCCTCGTCCCAGGTGCTGCGCTCAGTCCTGCTCCCGGTTGCTGCGCTCGGTCCTCAGTCTGGATTAGATCAGAAGAACAGGTGCTACGCTCAGTCCTTGAGCCCGAATTATTAGATCAGGATCCCGGGTGCTGCACTCAGTCCTTGGGCCTGAATTATTAGCTCAGGATCCTGGGTGCTGTGCTTTGTCCTGGGCCTGGATTCCATCAGGATCAGATGACAGGTGCTGGGCTTAGTCCTGGACCTGGATTTGATCAGGATCCTGGGTTCTAGGCTTAGTCCAGCCCTAGATGAGATCTGGATTCCCGGTGCTGTGCTTAGTCCTGGGCCTGGGTGCTGGGCTCAGTCCTCGGCCGTGGTGCTGTGCGCACTCCTCGTCCCGGGTGTTGCTCTCAGTCCTGCTCCCAGGTGTTGTGCATTGTCCTCAGCTCAGGTGCTGTGCTAAGTCCTCAGCCTGGATGAGATTAGATCCCATGTGCTGCCCTCTGTCCTCCCTCCCAGGTGCTGCGCTCAGTCCACAGTCTGTATTAGATCAGGATCCCGGGTGCTGCACTCAGTCCTGGGCATGGGTGCTGCGCTTAGTCCTTGAGCCCGAATTATTAGATCAGGATCCCAGGTGCTGCACTCAGTCCTTGGGCCTGAATTATTAGCTCAGGATCCTAGGTGCTGTGCTTTGTCCTGGGCCTGGATTCCATCAGAATCGGATCCCAGGTGCTGGCCTCAGTCCTGGGCCTGGGTGCTGCGCTTAGTCCTCAGTCGGGATTAGATCATTCTCCCGGGTGCTGGGCTTAGTCCCATGCTGCGTACTGCGCTCAGTCCTGGTCCCAGGTGCTGCGCTCAGTCCTAATCCTGGATTAGATCAGGATCCTGGGTGCTGCACTTAGTCATGGGCCTGGGTGCTGCGCTTAGTCTCAGGCCTGGATTTGATCAGGATCCCGGGCGCTGCACTGAGTCCTGGGTCTGGATGAGATCAGGCTACCAGGTGCTATGCTCAGTACTGTTCCCGGGTGCTGTGCTTAGTCCTTAGTCTGGATTAGATCAGGATCCCAGGTGCTATGATTAGTCCTGTGCTGGGTGCTGTGTTCAGTTGGTGGCCCGGGTGATGTGCTCAGTCCTCAGCCCGTGTGCTGCGCTCAGTCCTTGTCCTGGATGAGATCAGGTTTCTGGGTACTGGGTAGAGTCCTGGTCCTGTGTGCTGCACTTAGTCCTCAGTCTGGATGAGATCAGGATCCCGGGTGCTGCACTGTGTCCTGGTCCTGGGTGCTGCGCTCAGTCCTCAGCCTGGGTGCTGCACTCAGTCCTCATCCCGGGTGCTGTGCTTATTCCTATGCTGTGTGTTGCGCTCAGTCCTGCTCCCAGGTTCTGTGCTCAGACCTCCTCCTGGATTTGATCAGGATCCCGGATGCTGCGCTCAGTCCTGGTCCCGGGTGCTGCACTCAGAACTCCACCTGGATTCGATTAGGATCCCGGGTGCTGCACTGAGTCCTGCTCCGGGACGCTGTGCTCAGTCCTGGTCCCGGGTGCTGTGCTCAGTCCTCAGTCTGGATTCAATCAAGATCCCAGGTGCTTTGCTCAGTCCTGAACCCGGGTGCTGCGCTCATTCCTCAACCTGGATGAGATCAGGATTCCAGGTGCTGTGCTTAGTCCCACACTGGGTGCTGCAGTCAGTCCTGGGCCTGGATTAAATCAGGATCCTGGGTGCTGTGCTTAGTCCTGGGCTGGGTGCTGCACTTAGTCCTTGGGCGTGGATTATTAGATCAGGATCCCGGGTGCTGCACTCAGTCATAGGCCTGGGTTAGATCAGGAGCCTGGGTGTTGGGCCTGGATCTGGGCCTGGGTGCTGGGCTTAGTCCTGGGCCTGGATTAGATCAGGAGCCTGGGCATTTGGGTCTGGCTGTGGGACCTGGTGCTGCGCTTAGTCCTCCTCCAGGGTGCTGTGTTTAGTCCTGGGGCTGGATGAGATCGGGGGCCTGGATGAGATCAGGGGTCTGGGCATTGGGTCTTGATGTCGGCCTGGGTGCTGTGCTAAGTGCTGAGCCTGGAAGAGATCAGGATCCTGGGTGCTGGTCTTAGTCCTGCGGCCTGGGTGATGTGCTTAGTCCTAGGCCTGGATGAGATCAGGATCCCACATGCTGTGCCTAGTCCTGGGACTGGGTGCTGGGCTCAGTCCTTGGCCTTGGTGCTGCGTGCAGTCCTCATCCCAGGTGCTGTGCTCAGTCCTGCTCCCAGGTGCTTGCTTAGTCCTCAGTAAACGTGCTGCGCTCAGTCCTTGGCCTGGATTAGAAAAGGAACCCGCGTGCTGCGCTTAGTCCTGCTTCTGGGTGTTGTGCTTAGTCCTCAGCCTGGATTATCTTAGGATCCTGGGTGCTGCGCTTAGTGCTGCAGCTTAAAGTAGATCAGGATCACAGGTGCTGTGCTTAGTCCTGGGACTGGGTGCTGTGCTCAGTCCTCAGCCTGGATGAGATCAGGATCCCAGGTGCTGCACTCAGTCCTCAGTCTGGATTAGATCAGGAGCACGGGTGTTGGGCTTAATCCTGGGCCTGGATTTGATCAGGAGACTGGATAGGATCAGGATCCCTGGTGCTGTGCTTAGACATGGGCCTGGCTGCTGGGCTTAGTCCTGGGCCTGGATGAGTTCAGGAGCCTGGGTGCTGGGCTTAGTCCTTGACCTGGATATGATCAGGATCCTGTGTTCTGGGCTTAGTCCTGGGCCTAGATGAGATCTGGATCCCAGGTGCTGTGCTTAGTCCTGGGCCTGGGTGCTGGGCTCAGTCCTCGGCCATGGTGCTGCGTGCAGGCTGCATCCCAGGTGTTGCGCTCAGTCCTGCTCCCAGGTGTTGCCCATAGTCCTCAGCTCAGGTTCTGTGCTAAGTCCTTGGCCTGGATGATATTAGATCCTGTGTGCTGCCCTCAGTCCTCCCTCCCAGGTGCTGCGCTCAGTCCTCAGTCTGGATTAGATCAGGATCCTGGGTGCTGCACTTAGTCCTGGGCCTGGGTGCTGCGCTAAGTCCTTGATCCCGAATTATTAGATCAGGATCCCAGGTGCTGCACTCAGTCCTTGGGCCTGAATTATTAGCTCAGGATCCTAGATGCTGTGCTTTGTCCTGGGCCTGGATTCCATCAGAATCAGATCCCAGGTGCTGGTCTCAGTCCTGGGCCTGGGTGCCGCCCTTAGTCCTTAGTCTGGATTAGATCGGGATCCCAGGAGCTGGGCTTAGTCCCATGCTGGGTGCTGTGCTCAATCCTAATCCTGGATTAGATCTGGATCCCGGGTGCTGCATTTAGTCATGGGCCTGGGTGCTGCACTTAGTCTCAGGTCTGGATTTGATCAGGATCCCGGTTGCTGCGCTCAGCCCTGGGCCTGGATTTGATCAGGATCCCGTGTGCTGCGCTGAGTCCTGGGTCTGGGTGAGATCAGGCTCCCAGGTGCTATGCTCAGTACTGTTCTCGGGTGCTGTGCTTAGTCCTTAGTCTGGATTAGATCAGGATCCCAGGTGCTACGATTAGTCCTGTGCTGGGTGCTGCGCTCAGTCCTTCGCCCGGGTGATGTGATCAGTCCTTAGCCCGTGTGCTGCACTCAGTCCTTGGCCTGAATGAGAGTAGGCTTCCGGGTACTGGGCTCAGTCCTGGTCCTGCGTGCTGCACTTAGTCCTCAGTCTGGATGAGATCAGGATCCCTGGTGCTGCACTGAGTCCTGGTCCCTGGTGCTGTGCTCAGTCTTCGGCCTGGGTACTGCACTCAGTCCTCGTCCCGTGTTCTGTGCTTATTCCTACGCTGGGTGCTGCGCTCAGTCCTGCTCCCGGGTGCTGTGCTCAGTCCTCCTCCTGGATTTGATCAGGATCCCGGGTGC
Organism: Perognathus longimembris pacificus; assembly: GCF_023159225.1. Classification (NCBI taxonomy): domain Eukaryota; kingdom Metazoa; phylum Chordata; class Mammalia; order Rodentia; family Heteromyidae; genus Perognathus; species Perognathus longimembris. Next base: position 26,104 of record NW_025957478.1, read on the forward strand.
TGCACTCAGTCCTGTTCCCGGGTGCTGCACTCAGTTCTCCTCCTGGAATTGATCAGGATACTGGGTGCTGTTATTAGTCCTGCAGCCTGGGTGTTGCACTTAGTCCTGGGCCTGGATTAGATCAGGATTCCAGGTGCTGTGCTTAGTCATGGGCCTGCGTGCTGGGCTCAGTCCTCAGCCTTGTTTCTGCGCACAGTCCTCGTCCCGGGTGCTGTGCTCAGTCCTGCTCCCAGGTGCTGCACTCAGTCCTCGGCCTGGATGAGATCAGGATCCCAGGTGCTGCACTTAGTCCTTCTGGGTGCTGTGCTTAGTCCTCAGCCTGGATTAGCTTAGGATCCTGGATGCTGAGCTTAGTGCTGCAGCTTAAAGTAGATCAGGATCACGGGTGCTGTGCTTAGTCCTAGGACTGGGTGCTGTGCTCAGTCCTCAGCCTGGATGAGATCAGGATCCCAGGTGCTGCACTCAGTCCTCAGTCTGGGTTAGAACAGGAGCATGGGTGTTGGGCTTAGTCCTGGGCCTGGATTTGATCAGGAGCCTGGATGAGATCAGGATCCCAGGTGCTGTGCTTAGTCCTGGGCCTGGTTCCTGTGCACAGTCCTCGTCTGAGGTGCTACACTCAGTCCTGCTCCCAGGTGCTGTGTTTAGTCCTCAGCTCAGATGCTGCGCTCAGTCCTCGTCCCAGGTGCTGCGCTCAGTCCTCAGTCTGGATTAGATCAGGATCCTGGGTGCTGCACTCAGTTCTGGGCCTTGGTGCTGCGCTTAGTCCTTGAGCCCGAATTATTTGATCAGGATCCTGGGTGCTGCACTCAGTCCTTGGGCCTGAATTATTAGCTCAGGATCCTGGGTGCTGTGGTTTGTCCTGGGCCTGGATTCCATCAGGATCGGTTCACAGGTGCTGGGCTTAGTCCTGCGCATGCGTGCTGCGCTTAGTCTTCAGTCTGGATTAGATCAGGCTCCCGGGTGCTGGGCTTAGTCCCGCGCTGGGTGCTGCACTCAGTCCTAATCCTGGATTAGATCTGGATCCCCTGTGCTGCACTTAGTCCTGGGCCTGGGTGCTGCGCTTAGTCTGAGGCCTTGTATTTGATCAGGATCCCGGGTGCTGCGCTCAGCCCTGGGCCTGGATTTGATCAGGATCCCAGTGCTGTGCTGAGTCCTGGGTCTGGATGAGATCACGCTCCCAGATACTATGCTCAGTCCTGCTCCCGGGTGCTGCGCACCGTCCTTAGTCTGCATTAGATCAGGATCCCAGGTGCAATGCCTAGTCCTGTGCTGGGTGCTGGGCTCAGTCCCTGGCCCATGTGCTGTGCTCAGTCCTCAGCCTGGGTGCTGCGCTCAGTCCTTGGCCTGGATGAGATCAGGTTTCTGGGTACTGGCCTCAGGCCTGGTCCTGCGTGCTGCACTTACTCCTCAGTCTGGATGAGATCAGGATCCCGGGTGCTGCTCTGAGTCCTGGTCCCTGGCGCTGCGCTCAGTCCTGGGCCTGGTTGCTGTACTCAGTCCTCATCCCGGGTGCTACGCTCAGTCCTGCTCCCAGGTGCTGTGCTCAGTCCTCAGCTTGGTTGAAATCAGGATTCCAGGTGCTGTGCTTAGTCCTGCGCTGGGTGCTGCACTCAGTTCTGGGCCTGGGTTAGATCAAGATCCTGTGTGCTGCATTTAGTCATTGGGCGTCGATTATTAGATCAGGATCCCGGGCGCTGCACTGAGTCATGGGCCTGGGTTAGATCAGGATCCTGGGTGCTGTGCTTAGTCATAGGCCTGGATGAGATCAGGATCTTGGGTGCTGCACTTAGTCCTGGGCCTGGATTGGATCAGAATCCCAGGTGCTGTGCTCAGTCCTGCACTGGGTGCTGCGCTCAGTCCTCAGCCCAGGTGCTGCGCTCAGTCCTGCTCCCGGGTGCACTTAGGTAGCAGTAGACTTCTTCAGGTAAGAAGTTCCATAGAAACTACTAAGTGCCCCACAGCAATAACCCAGGACTGCCAGTAGCCATACCCCAGAGAGGAAGAAAGTGAAAGGAAAATGCTCAACAAGCCCAATTTATCTCTAGTTTAACAAAGTCTGGGGAAAAATGACTTCAGATATCCAGCCACATCCTCTGGCTTCTTGCCGCTACTTTTCTGAGTATAAAAAGCAGGCAAAAAAAAAAAAAAAGTCTGGTACAAACCAGAGGAACAGAGGTGTTCATCACACATAGTAGGTTGATTTTCAGCTTTGACGGATTTAGGGGTGATTCTGTTTCAGTGATGTCAGCAGTCTCCCAAACCACCCCTGTTATTTCCTAGATCACATGAAGATCTAGATACTGTGTTGCTCCATACCGGTTTTGTGAAATACCACTCTGCTTTCCAGCTTGACCTGTGCCATTCCCAAGGTATGCAGCGGCCTACCATTTCTAATTAGGGAATGGAAATAGAACCTGCTCACCAGCTCAAGATGAGATGAAGGAATAATGCAGGACAGCAAGCACACTAAACCCAGATCTTAAGAGGGCCTGAACCCATTTGTCTCCGCAGAAATTGCTGGATCAGAGATGGACCTCCTGGGTTCAATCTCATCCCTCACGCCCAAGTCAAGGGAACTGGGTCTATTTTAGGACAGCCCACCCCACTTACTTGCTCAAATAGAGCGAGCAGTATATGACTTCCAAGTCAACTTCTCCAGATTCACCAGCTCTTCCTTCAACAAGGACAAGTCTGTAGACACTTAGGATAGCATGACCAAAATTCTGTAGCCCATTTATAGGCATTTTCTGTAGAAACACAAATCTGATGGAGCCTGTCCTTTCTGGTCATCTGCCCACATTCACTCTCATGCAAGGTGGATCCTTTTGATCAATATCCTGAACATCCCTGGTGTTCTCGACCACTGCAGTATTAAACAATATCCACCTTCAGTTTCCAATGAAATTTTGATTCTGGAACAATTTTTGCTCTAGAAGCAAGATGAGTTTTCATCGAGACAATACCTTCAGGTTTACCCTTTCCATCACTTACAGATTATGTCTGACCTCTGGTAGGAAAACACAATTGAAGCTTAGATTCTGAATCCACAAGTGTACAGCTTTTGGCAGAGCTGGTCTGCAATATTAATGGAAAGAATACAAAGAGGACAGAAGCATTTAACCAAGAGGCCTCAGGTCAGGATTATCCAGCATAGAGTCAGAATTCAGACATGCCCATGAAATTGTCCAGAACTTAGCTTTAGTGACAATAAACATAAGGATTATTTAATTGTACAGGACAAATTCAAGGACACAAAAGTCCTGACACCAACAGTATGGTAGACCTGTAGCCTACCCCCATGATGGTGTCCTGAAAATACTATGGTACAGCATTTCAATAGCAGTCACTCCATCTAGCCAGGGCACAGAATGTTGACATAGCTTTCCTGAGCATCAGCTTCAAAATGAAGCAAATATTCAAGTATGTCAGTCTCCCAAACTAACAAGACATTCTCTATCAAGATAGTGCTTTCCCAAAACGTTTTTAGATGAGACTGGAGAGTCTTGGATAATTCTAAAACAAGATGGTAAGCAGACAAACATTTCCCCATTTAGTGACTATAATCCGCTGAAGTGAAGTTGCCAAAAAAGAGCCAGTTCGTTATGAGCCAAGATGATTTCCTGGGATTCAGCTGTTTGAGTGGTTTGGGTTTTTCATACCATTTCCTAGGCTACAGTCACAGGTGGGGTGAGAGTCTCATAACTAGAGAACCCAAGTTTTCACACTGGCAAATGTGGTTAAGGGTATGAATAAACAGAATGGAAGTCTCAATTCATTGCAAAGCACCTCCACCTTCCACTGCTGCTTTTCTCAGTTCACTTCCTTGTTCCTCTTCCTGCCAGTTCTGCCCAGCAGTGCAGACAGAGGTGACATCTAGGAAGTCCCTTCCTTCCAGCTTGTTTCCTGAGGTTTTCCTGGGTAAGATTCTGTAGCCTTGGAATTTAGTGAAGCGTCAAGTACAGGGAAATATTGTGCCAAGCTAGACATGCTTTGGTGCCTATGCGGTCTACAAGGATGGATCTTTGAGGAGAGACAAGCAAAAGCAGCAGCAACACACACCTAGTTGAGTGATACCAATGGAGAAGGACAAGTTCTCTGTCAAGGTGGCTGGGAAGGAATTTTCTCCAAGAAACTCGAGGGAGATGTGATCGAGGTGCATGGCAAGCACCTTCAGAGTGTATCCTTTAGCATTGCATCCTCCCTTCCCTTAATTTACCTTTGCTTCTGACCCATTGAGGTTTTGAAATTATAGTTCCTAAGCCAAACTTTGAGAGTTTTAAGTATTATAAATTCAAAGACAGAATTGTTCTTAAGTTCACAACTAACCAACCCAAACTTCTTAATGACATGGAGTGGACAGTTTGTCTGCTGAGTGTACAACACCAGACTGGGGGCAGAGAGTGGCCCAAGGGATGTGCTGAGGTTCCTGTGAGTAGAATACCCTGCTCATTAGCCAGGCTTCCACCAAGAGACAGGAGTCACCTGTGTTTCTAAATTATCTGAGGTTAGGAAATGGAATATGGTAGTTCACACAGAATAAAGATTCTCCTACAGAAAGGAAAAGCAAAGCATATCAAGCCTCCCTCCTATCCTCCTCAAATCCATCCAAAAGACAGTCCCTCAGAGCCCTTAGCCCATTCCTTCCTTGCTGTTTGGCCACTAGCTGAAGGGAACCATTTGGTACCACCTGGTGGCCGTGACGTAGAACACCAGGGAAATGCAGACTGGAAGCACTTCCCTTGAAACAGAAGTTCTGTCTTTAGGGCAGGGTGATAGAACAGGATCTAGTTTCAGTTTGTTGCAGGTGTGGAGCCAGTTTTGCCAGCACCATTTGTTAAAGAGGCTATCTTTCTTCTATTATTTTTTGTTTAGCTCCTTTATCAAAGATTAAGTAGGCATAGTTCTGCAGGTTCATTTCTGGGTCTTCAGTTCTGTTCCATTGGTCTTCAGGCCTGTTCCTGTGCCAATACCAAGCTGTTTTTATTACTATAGCTTTATAAGACAGCTTGAAGTTTGGTATTTAATTCCTCCAGCATTGTTCTTTCTGCTTAGGATTGTTTTTGCTATTGGCGTTCTTTTACTATTCCATATGAATTTCTCGATTGCTTCCTCTATTTTGTTAAAAATGGTGTTGGGATATTAATGGGTATTGCATTGAATTTGGAGATAGCCTTTGGCAATATTGCCATTTCAACTATATTAATCCACCCAATCCAGGAGCATAGGAGGTTTTCCCATTTCCTTAGTTCTGCCTAAATTTTGTTTTTTAAGGTCTCATCATAGAGGTCTTTCACTTCTGTGGTTAAATTTATGCCTATGTATTTTATGTTTTTTCTGAGGCTATTGCAAAAGGGTTGCTTTCCTGATTTTGGCCTTGGTCTTCTGGTCATTGGTATATAGAAAGGCCATTGGTTTTTGAGGGTTTCTTTTATGTCCTGCTACTTTGCCAAAGTTTTGGATCAGCTGTAGTAGCTTGGGGGTAGAGTCTATGGGGTTCTTTATGTATAGGATCATGTCATCTGTGAAGAAAGAAACTTTAGCTTCATCATTTCCTATTTGGATCCCCTTTATGTTTTCTTCTTGTCTAATTGCTCTGGCTAGGAATTCTAGTACTATGTTGTAGAGGAGAGGAGAGAGCAGACATCCCTGTCTTGTTCCTGATTTTAAAGGGAGTGGGTTTCTGTCTTCACATTTGGGAGGATCCTGTGGACAGATTAGAAGTTCCTGAGAGTGGAATTTTACAGATCTGGCAGCTGAAGTTATCCTGACTCATCTGTATACTCTTCAATGGCCACTTTACCACCAGAACTCTATCTGAGCTAATTACCTTTGTGGAGGTAAAGCCGCTTTTGCAACCTAAAACCTAATCTAGTGTACCACCTAAAATCTGTAGAAGATATTTTCCCTCTGCTATAACTCACCCACTTGATGCCTCCATCACTGTACTTATGACATTGTCCTGAGATTATCGTCTCTTCTACACTGGAACATTTTCAGATTAACCTGAGTTCTTGTTCCTGGCTATAAGCACCCATATTGGGCTCACAAACCCTTTCTTCGAACCAAGAGCTTATGCATTAACAGACCCTCATCTAGAAGACAGCTTATGGAATCTAGTAGCAATTCAACTTCAATATCCACCTTCAGTTTCCAAGGAAATTTTGATTCTTGAACAATTTTTGCTCCAGAAGCAAGATGGGTTTTCATCGAGACAATACCTTCAGGTTTAACCTTTCCATCACTTATAGATTATGTCTTTCCTCTGGTAGGAAAACACAACTGAAGCTTAGATTCTGAATTCACAAGTGCACGGCTTTTGGCAGAGCTGGTCTGCAATATAAATGGAAAGAATACAAAGAGGACAGAAGCATTTAACCAAGATGCCTCAGGTCAGGATTATCCAGCATAGAGTCTGAATTCAGACATGCCCATGAAATTGTCCAGAACTTAGCTTTAGTGACAATAAACATAAGGATTATTTAATTGTACAGGACAAATTCAAGGACACAAAAGTCCTGACACCAACAGTATGGTATACCTGTAGCCTACCCCCATGATGGTGTCCTGAAAATAATATGGTACAGCATTTCAATAGCAGTCACCAGGGATACCTATCCCATCAGCTATGACAGCCAACTCCTTCTAGCCAGGGCACAGAATGTTGACATAGCTTTCCTGAGCATCAGGATCAAAATGAAGCAAATATTCAAGTTTGTCAGTCTCCCAAACTAACAAGACATTCTCGATCAAGATAGTGCTTTCCCAAAACGTTTTTAGATAAGACTGGAGAGTCTTGGGTAATTCTAAAACAAGATGGTAAGCAGACAAACATTTCCCCATTTAATGACTAAAATCCGCTGAAGTGAAGTTGCCAAAAAAGAGCCAGTTCGTTATGAGCCAAGATGATTCCCTGGGATTCAGCTGTTTGAGTGGTTTGGGTTTTTCATGCCATTTCCTAGGTTACAGTCACAGGTGGGGTGAGAGTCTCATAACTAGAGAACCCAAGTTTTCACACTGGCAAATGTGGTTAAGGGTATGAATAAACAGGATGGAAGTCTCAATTCATTGCAAATCACTTCCACCTTCCACTGCTGCTTCTCTCAGTTCATTTCCTTGCTCCTCTTCCTGCCAATTCTGCCCAGCAGTGCAGACAGAGGTGACATGCGGAAGTCCCATCCTTCCAGCTTGTTGCCTGAGCTTTTCCTGGGTAGGATTCTGTAGCCTTGGAATTTAGTGAAGAGTCCAGTACAGGGAAATATTGTGCCAAGCTAGACATGCTTTGGTGCCTATGTGTTCTACAAGGATGGATCTTTGAGGAGAGACAAGCAAGAACAGCAGCAGCACACACCCAGTTGAGTGATACCAATGGAGAAGGACAAGTTCTCTGTCAAGGTGGCTGGGAAGGAATTTTCTCCAAGAAACTCGAGGGAGATGTGATCGAGGTGCATGGAAAGCACCTTCAGAGTGTATCCTTTAGCATTGCATCCTCCCTTCCCTTAATTTACCTTTGCTTTTGACCCATTGAGGTTTTGAAATTATAGTTCCTAAGCCAAACTTTGAGAGTTTTAAGTATTATAAATTCAAAGACAGAATTGTTCTTAAGGTCACAACTAACCAACACGAACTTCTTAATGACATGGAGTGGACAGTTTGTCTGCTGAGTGTACAACACCAGACTGGGGGCAGACAGAGGCCCAAGTGATGTGCCGAGGTTCCTGTGAGTAGAATACCCTGCTCATTAGTCAGGCTTCCACCAAGAGACAGGAGTCACCTGTGTTTCTAAATTATCTGAGGTTAGGAAATGCAATATGGTAGTTCACACAGAATAAAGAAAGGAAAAGCAAAGCATATCAAGCCTCCCTCCTGTCCTCAAATCCATCCAAAAGACAGTCCGTCAGAGCCCTTAGCCCAGTCCTTCCTTGCTGTTTGGCCACTAGCTGAAGGGAACCATTTGGCACCACCTGGTGGCCGTGACGTAGAACACCAGGGAAATGCAGACTGGAAGCACTTCCCTTGAAACAGAAGTTCTGTCTTTGGGGCAGGGTGATAGATCAGGATCTAGTTTCAGTTTGTTGCAGGTGTGGAGCCAGTTTTGCCAGCACCATTTGTTAAAGAGGCTATCTTTCTTCTATTATTTTTTGTTTAGCTCCTTTATCAAAGATTAAGTAGGCACAGTTCTGCAGATTCATTTCTGGGTCTTCAGTTCTGTTCCATTGGTCTTCAGGCCTGTTCCTGTGCCAATACCAAACTGTTTTTATTACTATAGCTTTAGAAGAGAGCTTGAAGTTTGGTATTTAATTCCTCCAGCATTATTCTTTCTGCTTAGGATTGTTTTTGCTATTGGCGTTCTTTTACTATTCCATATGAATTTCTCGATTGCTTCCTCTATTTTGTTAAAAATGGTGTTGGGATATTAATGGGTATTGCATTGAATTTGGAGATAGCCTTTGGCAATATTGCCATTTCGACTATATTAATCCACCCAATCCAGGAGCATAGGAGGTTTTCCCATTTCCTTAGTTCTGCCTAAATTTTGTTTTTAAAGGTCTCATCATAGAGGTCTTTCACTTCTGTGGTTAAATTTATGCCTATGTATTTTATGATTTTTCTGAGGCTATTGCAAAAGGGTTGCTTTCCTGATTTTGGCCTTGGTCTTCTGGTCATTGGTATATAGAAAGGCCATTGGTTTTTGAGGGTTTCTTTTATGTCCTGCTACTTTGCCAAAGTTTTGGATCAGCTCTAGTAGCTTGGGAGTAGAGTCTATGGGGTTCTTTAGGTATAGGATCATGTCATCTGCGAAGAAAGAAACTTTAGCTTCATCTTTTCCTATTTGGATCCCCTTTATGTTTTCTTCTTGTCTAATTGCTCTACCTAGGAATTTTAGTACTATGTTGTAGAGGAGAGGAGAGAGCAGACATCCCTGACTTGCTCCTCATTTTAAAGGGAGTGGGTTTCTGTCTTCACATTTGGGAGGATGCTATGGACAGATTAGAAGTTCCTGAGAGTAGAATGTTACAGAACTGGCAGCTGATGTTATCCTGACTCATCTGTATACTCTTCAATGGCCTCTTTACCACCAGAACTCTATGTGAGCTAATTATCTTTGTGGAGATAAAGCAGCTTTTGCAACCTAAAACCTAGTCTAGTGTTCCATCTAAAATGTGTAGAAGATTTTTTCCCTCTGCTATAACTCACCCACTTGATGCCTCCATCACTGTATTTATGACGTTGTCCTGAGATTATCGTCTCTTCTACACTGGAACAATTTCAGACTAACCTGAATTCTTGTTCCCCGGCTATAAGCACTCATATTGGGCTCACAAACCCTTTCTTTGAACCAAGAGCTTTATTATGCATTAACAGACCCCCATCTAGAAGACAGCTTATGTAATCTAATAGCAATTCAACTTCAAAGCTGTGTACAATTCAGTCTGTCTTCACAGTGGAGTGGTACAGGCAGCACCCCAGTAGAAGGAAGAAACTAGAGTTCTATTGCATAGCAGCCGTGCCTCATCCTCTTACAGCAGAGCCTCTTAGATCACCAGGGCCCCTCGAGCTAGGCAATGCCCTCCCATTGCAGTCACAAGAATCCAATTACTACCAATTCTGCATCATTTAAAGTAATGCTTTGTGAGCTGCCTGCTAGCAATTCCACTAGACCCACCTAGTTTGCACCAGATCCACATTCCAGGAACTGGATGCAGGAAAATCCTTTCATCTGGAGGGTAAGTTTGTCTGCTTCAATACAAGACTATGGCTACTATCAAGGGTGCCAATTTAACGGAAAAGCTGAGACATTTGTAGATCCGTCTCCTAGGAGAATCCCAGAATTCTCCTTGGCACACACATGCAGCTTTGATCATCTGCATTTTGATTCAATCAGTAGCTCCTTTTGTGAACTATCACCTATGTTACAGAGGCCTTCCTTTATTCTACCATGTGCTATAAATACATTCCCCACGAACCATTGCAGTCACATGTATTGAGACAAAAATAAATTCTGATCCAAGCAAAGTTTACTTCCACACACGAGGGTTCACACTAGCCAAAAATTGGCCACAGAGCAACCATTCTTCCTGATATTTGTCCCTCACACAGCAGGAGGCTCTGCCCCTCTGCTCAGATTGGTTGAGCTCAGGTTTACAATCTACTCTGCTTATGAATGGCTAGTTTAAATAGGATAAAATGTGCTTGAGGTGGATTTTCAAGTAAGATGAACAGTTCACATATAATCTTAAAATATGCCCAGCCCTGTTATTTCTTCAACAGTCTAGGGTGTGGCATAACTCCATCTTGAAAACCCAGTTTAACATAAAAGCTTACATTTTACAAATCCTTTATCCCAAACCAGTTCCAGTTTTCCTAAAGACCCAAGGCACCAAACCAAACCAGGAACTTTTAAGCAATATACGTTGATGGAAAAGAGGTTTTTCTCACCGATGTACATAGGTCTACAGTAGGTTCTGTAGCGTTTCTATGTGTATCATCTTTATAAGCTGTTCATAGAAATTTACCTTTCAAGGCAGCAAACAAGGACACCGCCCACTTTGCTAATTTTCCACTTGCGATGTGTAATAGAAATAATGTATGCTTTATTATATATGTATCAATTATATGTTCATAAGATGTGTGATGTCATACATGTCTTATGAGAAAAGGTTTCTCTGAATTGAGAAAGTTCATTGTATTTTTTCTAATATTTGTATATATAAGCCACAACCAAAAATTAGATACCATGTTCCCAATGTTAGTAGATGAAGAACCACCATCTGAATTCATCTGTCTCCACCCTCAAATTGAGAATCCCCTTTCCAACCAATATTTTGAAAACAAACCTGAGAACAAGACTTGTTTTCCCTGTACAGAATCGGGCACAAGCATCCCAAACCAAGCTCCACACTCAGAATGAGGCTCCACCCTAAGGTGCATGGAGATAGCAGCACCGCATACAATCTATACCATCCTCTGGCCACACAGTACTGCATTAGTCCATCCAGTGTCCAAGGTCAGAGAAAATGCCAAGTAACTGGAAATGAAGCAAAGGCTCCTGTGGCTATTTTACAGGATGCCCTTTACTGTGAGGTGCTGTGTTTGAACATTGTAGGCATGTTCAAATGGCCACCGTGGGTGCTGAGAACTCCTGTTTCTCTCGGAAGTCAGAAAATGCCGTGCAGTGCCATCCCACAATCATTCCTTTAGTGAAATTTTGGGCCAACACAAGAGTATAGGCTCTCGCTTGTTGCTCTTGAACAATGGATACTGAGGCTAAGAGGTGTCATGTTTTGCATCTTGCTGTGAAAACTCATAGAGGTGAAACTCCACCTGCAGATCCATGTAATAGGCTCCTATGAATTCCTGGAGTCAGGGGCAGGGACTCAGACATTAGGCTACCAGACCTGCTAGACCTGTATCACGCACTCCATTGAATTCTCAAGCCCCCTGTGAACCTGTCCCTTGACAATGACCCTGATCAGGCCACAAACAATTCAGCCACTGTTCTTCTAGCAAGGGGGAAATGTGCCCCTCAATTTCCTGTGTTCTGGTCTGAGGCTCTAGTCTTCATTGTGACCAGCAATTGAAGGATGGGGAAGGGCTTGTGAATTGAAGTTCTCAAAATATGTATTTAGTAGCTCCCACAGGGTTTTAATTTCACTTCATAGGAGCATGATGACCTTCTGTAGAGAGAGAATATCTTAGTTCAAGCAGCCAAGATTGTACTGAATCACCTTTAGTCCTAGTGAGAGCTATATTGGCTTGGTGCCTGATTGAGCACTTTTGTGACTACTAGGAAAGATTTTTGGCTGGTACTGGGACTTGAACTGAGGGTCTGGGCTCTGTCGCTGAGCCTCTCTGTGATCAAGCTAGTGCTCTACCATTTGATCCACAGAGTTTCTTCCACATTTTTCTGTTTATGTGGTACTGGGGAATCAAGCACAGGGCTTTATGCATGCTAGTCAAGTCCTCAACCACTAAGTCTCAATCCAAGCTGCCAGGAAAGACTTTTTAAATGCATACTAAGCTTAGCAGACCTTTGGCCTCTATCAGGCTTAAACGGCTGGAAATTAAGATTGCACCTGAACCTTGCAAATTTCTCTGCTTCCTTGAAGACATCTTAAATATTTTGAAAGACTTCCCTGTCTCTTAAGACTTCTTGACTCCACAAGCCTAGATGTTTGTGAGGTCTTTTCATGGTAGACCAACCTAGGGGCCAGTTCACTCCACCCAATTTCTCAGGAGGAAAAGAAAAAAAGAAAGTGTTCAGCTACTTGGCCTCCTTCTCCATGGGAACAACGAGACACACTGCCAATCTCTACATGCTCTGCTTTGGCAAGTTGCTAGGCCTCTATCCACATTCACAGATACAGACTATGGAGAGGGCAAAAAACAGAATGCCCGAAGCAGCCCTAAGGGCTTTAAGGAGACCAGGGCAGCGTTCTATGGTGACAGGTGCTGGCAGAGGCTAAGGGATTCATAGATGTTTCAGAATCTTCTTTCTGAAACCTCATAATTCCCTCTAGTACTTGGAAATAAGAACTGAATCTAGTTCTACTAACGACTTAAGCCTAAGAACATGAGGTATGGAGTAGAGGCTCTTCAAGCACCAGCGCTAGGCAAGGGAGCCAAGGGCTGATGAGAGCAATGAGCAAAGACCAGAGGTGTATACAAGGAGCCTGAAAGGCAGAACTCCCGTTGACTGGAGACTGTCATCAGGAATGGACTCTAGCATGACCATCAGACCAGAGACTCCTGCAACACAGGTCACCAGAGAGCCAAGACTCCACCCCATGGAAACATAGGCCAGAACCCATTGTGTCCATAGCTGAGATCACACTGGCCACACAAAGTAGGACAGCACACGATAAATGTCTTTGGCTTGATTGTGAAAGAGAATATGAAACAGAGTTTATTTGAATATTTGTCCAAACAAAGCTTTTCAATTGGGGGACTTCTGAGCCCATCCTTGTATTTGGTTAGGAAAAGCCCCTCTGGCTTCCACTCAGTGGAAGGTAATTACTATTCTACTAACACACCCAAGGGTTGTAAGTGGCTTGGGCTATGAAGGTGGAGGACCCAAGCCTGAATCCTGATTGTACCTAATGGCTTTTGAACCCATCCCAGGCCTCTAATGTAAAGAGGATCAAGAACCCACAGCCAGTACCTAACCAAAAAAGTACTCAAATGGCCTGAGGGCAGAAGACTCTGGCCTTTGGGATGAAGCATAAATACCAGCAGAGGTGGGCAAAAGAAGGACGCTAGTACCTGGATTTGGTACACTAGCATGCAGGCTTTCACAGTGCATGGGACTATAGGAAAAGCTGTGGCAACCTCCCATATACAGGGGCTCAATGTCCAAAAGGAATTGAGTAGGGACAGGAAGAAAATACCCCTGGTAGTAGTAGAAGAGGTTTTGAATGAACCAGTATAGAATGCAGGCTTAGATCTCAAAAGCCTATTAAGTAAGATACGTCAGCTCCAACAGGTTAGCTCTTTGCTAAATCGTGCACCGTGTCCATCTTCAGATAATACTTACCTGCCTAGGGAGTGAAAAGTTAAAGAGAGGTGAGTAACTTCTAAAGGATGTGCTTCCTTTACTGTGTGACAGTCTTGATATTGCCAGCAGTATGTTCTTAGAAGTAGATTCACTACACTAAGTGCACACATACTCAAAAGGAACTTACGTGGGTGGCTCCTTAACCCTCGAGGAGATACAAGCCTGTGTAGCACTTTCTGCAGGTGTTGGAGCTTCACATGTTTTCCTGAGCCAATTCCACAGTGGGCTGCTCAACTGAAAAGTTTACTGAGAAGCCCCAGGAAGGATGCAGTAACCACTTCTGTCAGGACTAGGGAACATTTCCAAAAAGTAGACAACACTAAAGTGAAATCAGATAGTTTCTCTTTTGCAAAATCTACAAATCTGAAAGAGGACTGGAAGCCAGCAGGAGGCAGCAGAAAATGCAGGGTGAGAGGGAGAACATAATAAATTTGGCACATTAAGGGGAAAAAGGCCATAAATGAATTGTACTCAGGTTACAAAGGGGAATTCAGAATAGAATCAGAATTTCAGATGCTTGAGGAATGTGTAGAAATACCACAGTGAAATCATTTCCTTTGGATACTATAGACTGAGTTTTCCAAAAAGTCACCTATTATTTCCTCTAAGTAATTTAGAACTCAGAGGTTAATGCTTTTAGGTAGATTTATACAGGTTAGGAGTTTCCAAACCAGTCCTTCAATGAGGGCAGGCAGGAAGCCAAGTTCAGCTCTTCAGTAGCTTTACACTTAGAGGAGGCAATCACACCCACCAGATTCTCAGGTATCTTTTAACCTTAAAATTTTTTGTATTATCAATGTGATGTGCATAGGGGTTATAGTTAAGTCAGGCAAAGAGTACATTTCTTTTGGACAATGTCACCCCTTCCCTCCCTCTCTCCCGGTTTTTCCCTCCAATCCTACCCATAAGTTGTATAGTTCATTTTCAAAAAGTGTCCACTGAGTACCATTGCTGCATTTGTTCACCCTCTGTCTCTCCATTTCTGTGCCTTCCTTTTGCCTCCCAAAGACCTATAAACAAACATACACAACAAAAAAGAAAGAAAACAAAAAAAAAACAACAGGAGAAAATACAGAATCCTTGTTTCCATTTTCTTGAAACTAATTTTGACTCATGTGAGTAACTCCACACTCTACCCTTTGTTTCAGCTTAGATTGAATTGGCCCTCCATCCAATTTATGCTAAAGTGAGAGCTACCAAGGAGATCTTCCAAGAAAACAAAAGCCCTTGTATGTGTTACTCTGGTCAGTGTGTATACATTTTCCACCACAGGCTAGACATCCTCTATAGCAAGAGACAGGCTGTGGAGAAGCAGCCCACATCAGAGCATCTGGAGATGGAGACAGGGGTTGAGTGATTTATAACCGAGGTCACTGGGGAGGAGATGGGAAATGAATTTCCAACAGCTCTGAAAGGACAGTGACAGAAAGTCTCCATACTAAACCAGCATTCCTTCCAGAGGGACCAGACAACACAGGAAGCCTGCAGCTCCCAATGAACAGTACCCACACCTTGCTCCCTGTTGATCTTGCTAGCACCTGGCATTGGACCATACATGGGGGCAATGGAGTGGATCAGGTGAGAGAACAGAAAAACTTATTTCATTGAAGCTTAGGAACATAGTGGGAGGGCTGAAAGTGAGGAAGTGGGTGGATGGACCTTGAATAAACATTCAGAACCATCTAGTTCTCCTTTCTGTTCCAAGCTAAAGCCTGCAAGACCAGAGATCTGTCACACAACTCTCCTTTATCTTATTGGCCTGAACAGGGTCCGAGGACACGTTAGATTGCTGCAGAGCCACAAATGTAGTACTCATTTTCAATACTTGATGCACTTAGAGTACATCTGAAACCCATTTTCCTCTTCTAACTTTAAGCTTCTACCTCCCTAACACACCTGAAGCAAAGTTTATCATCCAATTGAGGAGGAAGAGGAGATAAGAGGAGGAGGAGGAGAACAGGGGAGGAGGAGAGCAGAGAACAGAGGAGAGCAGAAGAGGAGAGCAGAGGAGAGCAGAGGAGCGCAGAAGAGCTCAGAGGAGTGCAGAGGAGAGCATTATTTATTTTTGTTTGTTTTGCTCCCAGCTGGGAGGAGAGGCACAGGCTGAGGATGGCCCTTGCCTGTGGGTCCCCATGCTGAGCCCCATACAGGTGCCTCACCGCGCCTGCCTGGCGCCAACTCCACCAACTACTTGTGCTGCCACCGGGACTGAACTTTGGAGGACTTGTCCCTTCTCCTCTGGCTGGTTGTCTTGGCAGGAGGTAGAAGGTGGCCAGAGGACCCCCCCCCCCCCACCATGCTGGTGAAGAAGCCTGCGGGGAAGGTCGCAGGGCGAGAGGCTGTATCCAAAGAGCCCAGCCCCTCCAGGAAGCATTGCACCTGTGCCATGCCCCCCAGCACCATGCTGGCGACCCTCCTCTCTGGGGTGGCCGGGATTTCTTGGTGAAAACCAACAACCTTCAGACAAGGAGCCTCACCCTGGAATCTGCTAAAGGGGCGCCCTCCGTTCCCCTGCTGCCTGAGAAGGTGGATCAACTGAAAAGCCATAGTACAAGAGCGACTTGAGTGGAGCGACTCCTGGCTCAGGTGTGTGAGGCTGGGCCTTGCGCGAGGGGGGAGTTGCACGTGGATAGAATTTTGCACAGGTGCGGTCAGTCTGCAGGATTCACCTTACCTGTCATACAGTTGATTTGGGATGTGTGAGCCTCTGTGGTATCTATTTATTCAAGTCTGTTCCTTGGTTTCCCTCCAAGTCTGTGTGTAGGATCTTCCCTCTGTCTTCTTTAAGGATTGCATGTTGCAATGGCAGCATGGGCTTTGCCCAGCTGTTCAGTTTTTTGGAGTCTGGTCTGACAGCATTCTCAGTCTTATGGAGAATATTCATTGTAATGCTCACATCTGTTGTTCATATACCAAGGCTAGGCCTTATCACTAGAGAAAGGTAAGCACTCTTAAAAGTGAAATAAACCTATAGATTTAAAATTCACTTAACTCAGAATTCTTTTCATATTAAATGTTTTAAAAATTGGAAAAAAAAAGTTTTCCTTTGTTTTTTGGAGGGGGAGAGTTAACAGAGGTTGTACTCAGATATTGATGAATGGAGAATTGAAAGGGATTCCTTTAAAGATGACTTAGATTCCAGTAGGGAGAGGGTAGTTTTTCTGCCAGTGGAGAGATGCAGTAGTTGCAACCCGAATGTGATAAAGTATGTCTACAACATTGGCTGTTATTGATAGGACACACATTGCCATGAGCTGCATTGTTAGTGCCGGGGTTTTGCCTTGGCTGTGCAGGGAGAGGGTGGTGATAGTTGAATAATGAAGAAAGGTGTTACCCAAATCTATCAATCTATGTCAATGGTAATTTGCTTTTTAAATTAAAAACAAAATTATGTCTAGAGTACTGTTAGCATTGCCTACGATCCATGCACTTACATAAATGCTGTTTGTGCAGGATATCAAACATTATTAACAGCCACAGAGGAAGAGTCCCTGAAGAACTCACAGAACTGGAATACTACTGCTAGCTCTTAATATATCTTCTTTTCCTACAGAAATCCTATGAAAAAATGGCTAAACCAAGAATCACAAGAGAAACACCTTCTGAGTGCAACTGTCCAGCAGGTAAAAAATGACACTTACTTCACTAGGTTCCCTCTAGAGGAGACCGTTTGCAAACAAAAGGTCCTGTGCCTGTCAGGTCTACCTGTAACAGTAACAGAGAAAGAATGCAGACCCAACTTGCTTTAATAAAATCAACATGTCTCCCATAGACAGATGGCGA
Source organism: Perognathus longimembris pacificus (assembly GCF_023159225.1). Lineage (NCBI taxonomy): Eukaryota > Metazoa > Chordata > Mammalia > Rodentia > Heteromyidae > Perognathus > Perognathus longimembris. The sequence continues at coordinate 43,439 of NW_025957478.1, forward strand.
GTAAAGGCCCAAATATTATTTTAAGCAGCATACCAGTGTCTGTGAGAGGAAAACAAATGAGCTAATCATCATGAAAAATACAGGCAAGGGGATATATGAAGTTCTTAGTGTCCCAGATTGAAAAGTCATCTTCAATTTTATTAAATAATTTCAGTGTTCGTGGTGAACATGGTCTGAATGGTGTGAAGCCCTGGTATTTAATTATCCTTAAGAGTTTGCTGTATATTCTCTGGGATGATTATTAGGGACTTTTTTTCCATCTTAATGTGATAAATGAATAATAAACAGCAATCCCCTTTGGTTTTTTTGTTGTTGTTGTTTGTTTTTTGGTGGTTGTTGTTGGCTCTATCAGATGCTTTCCTTCTTGCCACCACTAGAGCTCCAAATTGCATCAGATTTACCTGGCTCCTTGGGAAGGAACTCTTTGAAGGGGCACATTCCTACACACAGAACCAAAGGGGGTTTTTGGTGAGTTACAGAAATATACTCAGTTCTGTTTGCCCAATAAAAAGACATCACCCAAACTCAGGCTTTGTGTTGAAAGTAAACATTCTGGAGAACACCAGTTGATGCAATATTATCTTAGGAAATTAACTGGCTGGCCAAAAAGGCTTAGAAAGAATATATGGCACTTCCCACCTGATTTGGCTGGAACCTCTGTTTGCCGTGCGTGACTAAGACTTTTCACCCAGATATCTGTTTGCAGGACAGAGAGAGACAAGTGTGACCTCAACTCAGTTGCTGTGGACACATGCACATCCATTGAAGTTGACACTCTTGATGACAGGCTGAGTCTCAGAGCCAAGGGTCGGTAGCAAAGAAGCAAAGTTGTGTTGTTTGTAGTCACTAATGGCTTTTGCTAGGACTCAGGTCTTACTGGGGTTTGCCCAGCTAGTCTCTGGGAATGCTTTGAGGACGATTTTTTTGAATGGCTTCTCACGATAGTAGAGGCTCTTTGTGATTTCCTTTTTATAATTAGGAGAGTTTTAAGTGCTAGCAATCTTAAGATTCATCCCCTGGGCAGAGGGACTCCAGAGTCAGAAACCTAATAAGGAATCCAGAATGAGCTGCATCAGTCTAGACTGCAATCTTAGAGCTGGAATCAATTAATTGGGATTGTGTTTCATCTTCCCCCACTTTTCTCTTCTTCTCCTTCCCTCTCAGTTGGCTTCCCATCCCCTTCTCCCTTCCCTTCCTTTCCTAGTCCTCTCCCCTCCTTCTCTTGTCCCTTCCCCCCTTCTCTCCCTCTCTCCTTTCCCTTGCCCCTCTTCTGTTCCCTTCACCACCCTCTCCAGCTTTTTCTTTTTCTTTTCTTGCAGCACTGGGAATCAAGCCCGGGGCCTTGCGCATGCTAGGAAAACCCAAATGGAGTTTTCTTTCTGATAGTATATTTGGAAAAAGTGACTGTGTTTTTCAAATATTGTTAATCCCCTAACCTTCTCATCCCCCAAACACAATAATCCCAAAGCCTATGAACATTAACAGCCAGCTAAACAAGTTGTAGTTAAGTATTTGAGTTTGATCCTCTCCATCATGAGGTTTAGGATGACCTCAGATGTGGGCCACACATTTAATCTAACAAAGGCATGGGCCTTACCAGCCTGAAGCAGACTTCCAAAAGGCAGATGGTCCAGAGCCTGGCTTGAAATTATAACTAGGTTATAACTGTAATTGCGGCTTGGTTTTCATTGGACGATCACAAGCAGTTCAGCTATACAGAAAGAAATGTGTATCCACAATTTTTGGTCATTTTCTGTGGCTGAGAATAGCCTCTGTTTTTTTTTTTCCTCGACAATGAATACTTTTTTAGATGGTAGTTAAGGTGATCATATTAATTAGTATGAGGGCATCTATGTACCTATGAAACTAGTCCTATATCATTAGGACAACCTCCTCTGGTCGTATCTTACAAACTTTAGTGCCAAGAACATAAAAGTCTCTGGGATATTTTTAGGATGTTGGAGGTTACACAGTCTAAGTCATAAGTTTAATATGGGTATTGTCTCTTCAGAAGAGCCTGTCTATCACATGTGAAGATTTCTAAACATCCCATGCCTTCGCCACATCATGGTGACGAATCCTAATGTTGGTATTCTCAAGTTATTTCTAAGTTTTCAACATAGTTCTGCTGACAATAAGAAACACAAGTGCTTCCTGTTGTTTAATGTATACACCACAGCCAAGAAACATAGGCAAAGGTAGGCCCTGGGACTCAATGCCTGTAATCCTAGCTTCTCAGGAGCCTGAGATCTGAGGATTGCAGTTTGAAGCCAGTTGGGGCAGGAAAGCCTATGAGACTCTTATCTCCAATAAACTACTCAGAAAAATCTGGAAATGGCACTGTGGCACATGTGGTAGAATGCCAGGCTTGAGCAAAAGTTGCTTGGGACAATGCCCAGAGTTCAAGTCCCAGGACCAACAAAAACAAAAATCCCATGCAAGAGTAAGCATTTATTGCTTCAGGTTTAAATTTATTGTAGTAAACATGTGTAAGGAAAATATAATTGTTGAAAAAGACTAAAGGGAAAGCAGTGTCAATGTGTTTGAAGAAAATGGGGTCGTTTGATGTTTAAATCTGCCTTTGGCCATGTTCAATGTTTTTAATGCATACAAGTTTGCTAGTCTGACACTTTAGCTTAACTAGATATTAGAAATCTTCCTTTTAGCAAGACTATTTCAAAGTTGGAAAATACTCATTTTCCTCTGCAAAGGAATGGTCTCTATAACATCCAGTGAAATGGATTATCTAATATCAGATATACGAACCTCAGACTCAGAGAAGCCAGAAGCCATTAGTGTGAATAAGATGTTTGTCGACCTTGTGCTGGGTTTAATGGGATAGCTTTTAGAAGAATTTGGCCAGCAGCACACATGTCTAGCTGGGCACTGTAAGTCCAGAATGGCTCAGAATGAATTTAACCTCACTCCCCTAACCATCTTCTTCTCCTGTGTCTCCCAGTGAATGGTGTCATTGTCCAAACCAGACTGAAGTCGCCTCTTTAAATTTTAATTTTGGAAATAATGGGATTAAGTGGTGAAAGATGCCAGAGATAACGATGGATAATGGAAATAGGTAGTAACTACTGACCTATGTACATGTTAAATAATTGTTTATGTGAATGTAACCACTTACAGTTATACACATGAATATGTCTCATAGTTGATTTCATTTCTGTGGCAATCTTAACTCCAGTCCTAAGACACACAAAACTATGAGTGAGACTGAACTGTTATTGATTACTGATGTGACTCTACTGGTGTCAGTCACCTAGTGGTGAGGTTCTACTTTTGTCAAACTGTTGCTGAGACTGAGCCACTGTCAAGTGTTGGTGAGACATGACGGGTACCATTCCTGCAGAGTCAGAACCAGAGCAATGTCTTCTGTAATTGAAATTAATCAACTTAGCCTTGGGGATTTACTATATTAAATCAAGCTAGAGATGGATGAACAAGAAAATCTCTTCTGTCTCAGTGACAGAAATTGTTTGTCTACAGACATTTCTCTTGGTCACTATGGCAACAACCCCCTCCCCCAACTTTGCTAGCCATTAAGATGTATCAAGTGTACTGGAAGACAGAGATGACCGTTTGCAGCATCAGGCATTTAAAATAAAAATGGATTTCCTAGAAAGTTGGAAAGTTATTTCTTGGAGGAAATGTGAGATCCTTAAAAACCTTAATCGGCTTTTTTTCTTACTTGAAAAGTAGTTTGTTTCTTTCTTCAGTCATGGTGAAGCTGTGTGCATAGGACAATGCATGCCCTTCATGCACCTGTGTTTAGGAATCTGCTCCCTGGCAGTGCCCTGGGCAGGGCAGAGTTACATACACAAGCAAAATCACAGTTCCTGCCACCTAGGGCAGGCACTCATAGTCAGGGAAATAAAACCTAAGGAGTTGATAGATTTGAAAGTTATTTGTAGACTTAAAGGTGATAGGAAAATATAGTAGTTTAAAAATTTACCCAAGCAATCAGGGCTGGGAATGTGGCTTATTGGTAGAGTGATTGCGTAGCATGCACGAAGCCCTGGGTTCAATTCCTCAGTACCACATAAACAGAAAAAGCCAGAAGTGGTGCTGTGTCTCAACTGGTAGCATGCTAGCCTTCTGCAAAAGAAGCTCAGGGACAGTGCCGAGGTCCCTGAATTCAAGCCCCAGGATTGGCAAAAAACAATTACAAGCAATAAATTAATGAGCATTACACAAAAAGTAAAAAATTCCAAATTGGTAGGCTATTGCTCTCAGAAAGAGTTTAGCGACAATGCTTCTGAAAGGGTAGTAATTGGATTTAGAATGACTAAGGTATCAATAATTTGAGTATGACAGGCTCTTCAGAGTAGATAGTCAGAACAAATACCTGGAGAGCCTTTTAGAGGCAGAACTTGGGCAGTTTGCTGGGATTATGGCAAGCTGGCTAAAATCATAACGTGGAGGCTAAATGTTACCTGGTACCAATACCACTGTTCATGGTACAGTTCTGTTTGTTGTTGGTGGGGTTTTTGTATGACATTTAGCTGAAAAGGTAATTATAAAATCATGAAGGTAATACAATTATAGCTAAAATTCATTGAGTGCTTATTCAGTAGTGCAGGCAGGCACTATTTCAAGGTTTTACATGTTTTATTCCCTAATTATAGGGGATAAGCACTATTTATTCTTAAAAAATTACTTCCATGTTTGCAGATGATAAATTGAGGTATAGATAGAATAAAGAAGGTCAGACAGCAAGTAGCTCACAGCCACTGATCAAGTCAAGCAGATAAAGCTCATAGGGTTAGTTAGTGCCATATGGGAGAACAGCTTAAAAGTAAAAATATGTCTAGAGCGTGGACAAACTGAAAAAATACTGGATTTGTGGCTGGGGGCGGGGATCGCCCTTTAGAACTCTGCACAGAAGAGTCACATGAAACTATTTTGAAGAGAGGAAGCTTGGTGAATCCAGGGCACCAACTTGAAACCATAAGACCAGGCTACAAGTTTCTCAACTGGGGAGTAAAAGTTTGAGGTAGACTGAGGGCAGGAAGGATGGAAAGGGAGGACTGGAAAGGGAATTCATTTGAGTCCTGCTACTAGGGAGAAGGCATTAATGATGATTTGTATGCTTTTTCAGGTTAATGGTGATTGCATTAGCAGGTGGAGAGCCTGTGCTTTTATTGATTGAACTTCCTAATGCTGACCATTCTCAACTACCCTTCCTTTGAAATTATCTTTCCTCCATTGTGCTGGTGATCACTGTTGCACCTCAGCTCTCCTCTCTTCCCACCCTCCTTCTGTGGTTCTTTTCTGAAGTTGGCAGTCTTCACTGTCAAATCTGGGACTCATTTCTTTCCCTCTCCACTATGCTACAGAGTAGATATGCTGTCCAATTAGCTTCATTCTGAAAGCTGCACAATTTCATGGCAGGGGACAGCTGGGGCCCATTCCCATCCATCTTCACCATATTAGCTGTGGAATAATACTCTTAGATACTGTTTGGCTCAAGTGTGAATGTGAATGATACCTCCATAATGGAGTTTTTCAATGCACCGAGTCTAGAGAAAAGGCTCCCAACACAGTGGTCCCTTGGCAAGTTTTATTTGCTCTTTTTCTTTTCTTCCCTCTTCCTCCTATCCAAAAATTTCCCTTCAGTTGAAGTCACTTCCCTGATGGGGATTCCTCCTATGTTAACAGAAATAGTCATGGTTTTTATTTGCTTGCCAGATGTTAAACTGTGCACAATCACCTTTGATAGATAAATAGCACAGTGATTGTCTTTTGGTTTCAAACAAGGATTGAGTTAATACTCTAAAAATATAAGAGATAGGAATGACAACGGGTTATAATCATAAACTGGTTGTACGTGTAACTACTTCAGACAGAGGGGCAAAGATTAATCTTCCAGTTGGACTCCAAAATACAGAATAAAACAAGCTGTAGTAACATGATATATGAAACATAAAAATGGCCAACCCCCTTCCATATCTAGAAATTGTGTTTGTACAGATGTTAAGAATGATACAATGGCTGATCTTTTATGTAGCAATTATAGTAGGAATTTTATTTGATGAAACTGATGCTATTGAAAAAATTTATCTCAGCAAAGTACTGACTCATACAGAATAATATGAATTTTTTTCTTTTTGCGGGGGTTGGGAAAATGAGCCTAAGTAAACTTGCTAAAAATGTGTTAAAAAAAAAAAAAAAACAACATAGGGGATGGGGATATGGCCTAGTGACTAGAGTGCCTGCCTCGTATTCATGAGGCCCTGGGTTCAATTCCCCAGCACCACATATACAGAAAATGGCCAGAAGTGGCGCTGTGGCTCAAGTGGCAGAGTGCTAGCCTTGAGCAAAAAGAAGCCACGGACAGTGCTCAGGCCCGGAGTCCAAGCCCCAGGACTGGACAAAAAAAAAAAAAAAAAAAAACTATGCTCTTCAAAATAAGCCCAGGGACAGTTCCCAGGCTTTGAGCTTGAGCTCCAGGATTGGCATAAGAAGAGGAAGAGCAGGAGGATGTGAAGGAAGAAATGCTTAGGTTTAGCAGCATGAAGTGGGACTGTCCTGGGTTTATTTAAACTCTAGCCTTGCCATTTCCTACTTCTTTGACCTAATCCAGTTACTTCTTTGAGTCCCAGTTTCTTTCTCCATTTGAGAGAGAGAGTCTGGGGAAGGGGTGACATTGTCTAAAAAGAAATGTACTCATTACCCTATATGTTATTGTAATCTCTCTGTACCTCACCTTTTTAATAATAAAAGAATAAAAAACTACAAAAATTAAAAAAAAAACCCACAGGATAAATACCACCTTGAGCCATCCATAACAATTTTCCATATATTTAAATAAAATACATAAAA
>NW_025957479.1:0-20474 GCF_023159225.1 Perognathus longimembris pacificus
GAGAATAAAAACAGCTAGAGCTTGTTAAGGAAATTACACAGGGGAAAGGATAATGTACTGGGAACTCCTCAGAGGAATCTGATTTGTGGTGAGGGGAGAGAGATAAAATCTCATTGATGAAACTTGAACATGCTGCGTAGGTAGATGTTTATCAGTAAATATCTCCACTGAGATTAAGAAAAGCAGTAGCTTGATAAATTAAGTACTTCCTGGTATGGTTACTGTACTGGTAACTCCCAAAAGAATCTGGATTGTGGTGAGGGAACAGAGAAAAAAGCTCATTTATGACCTGCACTTACGAAGGGGGTAGGCAGCTGTATATCAGGGAGTATACCTTCTGAGAATAAAAACAGCTGGAGCTGGTTAAGGTAATTACACAGGGGAAAGGATAATGTACTGGGAACTCCTCAGAAGAATCTGATTTGTGGTGAGGGGAGAGAGATAAAAGCTCATTTAGGAACGACATGAACATGCTGCGTAAGTAGCTGTTTATCAGTAAATATCTCCACTGAGATTAAGAAAAGCAGTAGCTTAATAAATTAAGTACTTCCTGGTATGGTTACTGTACTGGTAACTCCCCAAAAGAATCTGGATTGTGGTGAGGAAACAGTGAAAAAAGCTCATTTAGGACCTGCACTTACGAAGTGGGTAGGCAGCAGTATATCAGGGAGTAAACCTTCTGATAATAAATACAGTTGGAGATTGTTAAGGTAATTACACAGGGGAAAGGATAATGTACTGGGAACTCCTCAGAAGAATCTGATTTGTGGTGAGGGGAGAGAGATAAAAGCTCATTTAGGAACGACATGACCATGCTGCGTACGTAGCTGTTTATCAGTAAATATCTCCACTGAGATTAAGAAAAGCAGTACCTTAATAAATTAAGTACTTCCTGGTATGGTTACTGTACTGGTAACTCCCCAAAAGAATCTGGATTGTGGTGAGGGAACAGAGAAAAAAGCTCATTTAGGACCTGCACTTACGAAGGGGGTAGGCAGATGTGTATCAGGGAGTAAACCTTCTGAGAATAAATACACCTGGAGCTTGTTAAGGAAATTAAACAGGGGAAAGGATAATGTACTGGGAACTCCTCAGAAGAATCTGATTTGTGGTGAGGGGAGAGAGATAAAAGCTCATTTAGGAACGACATGAACATGCTGCAAGGTAGCTGTTTATCAGTAAAAATCTCCACTGAGATTAAGAAAAGCAGTAGCTTAATAAATTAAGTACTTCCTGGTATGGTTACTGTACTGGTAATTCCCCAAAAGAATCTGGATTGTGGTGAGGGAACAGAGAAAAAAGCTCATTTATGACCTGCCCTTACGAAGGGGGTAGGCAGCTGTATATCAGGGAGTAAACCTTCTGCGAATAAAAACAGCTGGAGCTTGTTAAGGTAATTACACAGGGGAAAGGTAATGTACTGGGAAATCCTCAGAAGAATCTGATTTGTGGTGAGGGGAGAGAGATAAAGGGTCATTTAGGAACGACATGAACATGCTGCGTAGGTAGCTGTTTATCAGTAAATATCTCCACTGAGATTAAGAAAAGCAGTAGCTTCATAAATTAAGTACTTCCTGGTATGGTTACTGTAATGGTGACTCCCCAAAGAATCGGATTGTGGTGAGGGAACAGAGAAAAAATCTCATTTAGGACCTGCACTTACGAAGGGGCTAGGCAGCTGTATATCAGGGAGTAAACTTTCGGAGAATAAAAACAGCTGGAGCTTGTTAAGATAATTACACAGGGGAAAGGATAATGTACTGGGAACTCCTCGGAAGAATCTGATTTGTGGTGAGGGGAGAGAGATAAAAGCTCATTTAGGAACGACATGAACATGCTGCGTAGGTAGCTGTTTATCAGTAAATATCTCCACTGAGATTAAGAAAAGCAGTAGCTTAATAAATTAAGTACTTCCTGGTATGTTTACTGTACTGGTAACTCCACAAAAGAATCTGGATTGTGGTGAGGGAACAGAGAAAAAGGCTCATTTAGGACCTGCACTTACGAAGGGGGTAGGCAGCTGTATATCAGGGAGTAAACCTTCTGAGAATAAAAACAGCTGGAGCTTGTTAAGGTAATTACACAGGGGAAAGGATAATGTACTGGGAACTCCTCAGAAGAATCTGATTTGTGGTGAGGGGAGAGAGATTAAAGCTCATTTAAGAATGACATGAACATGCTGCGTAGGTTGCTGTTTATCAGTAAATATATCCACTGAGATTAAGAAAAGCAGTAGCTTAATAAATTAAGTACTTCCTGGTATGGTTACTGTATTGGTAACTCCCCAAAAGAATCTGGATTGTGGTGAGGGAACAAAGAGAAAAGCTCATTTAGGACCTGCACTTACGAAGGGGGTAGGCAGCTGTATATCAGGAGTAAACCTTCTGAGAATAAAAACAGCTGGAGCTTGTTAAGGTAATTACACAGGGGAAAGGATAATGTACTGGGAACTCCTCCGAAGAATCTGATTTGTGGTGAGGGGAGAGAGATAAAGGCTCATTTAGTAACGACATGAACATGCTGCGTAGGTAGCTGTTTATCAGTAAATATCTCCACTGAGATTAAGAAAAGCAGTAGCTTAATAAATTAAGTACTTCCTGGTATGGTTACTGTACTGGTAACTCCCCAAAAGAATCTGGATTGTGGTGAGGGAACAGAGAAAAAAGCTCATTTAGGACCTGCACTTACGAAGGGGGTAGGCAGCTGTATATCAGGGAGTAAACCTTCTGCGAATTAAAACAGCTGGAGCTTGTTAAGGTAATTACTCAGGGGAAAGGATAATGTACTGGGAACTCCTCAGAAGAATCTGATTTGTGGTGAGGGGAGAGAGATAAAAGCTCATTTAGGAACCACATGAACACCCTGCGTAAGGAGCTGTTTATCAGTAATTATCTCCACTGAGATTAAGAAAAGCAGTAGCTTAATAAATTAAGTACTTCCTGGTATGGTTACTGTACTGGTAACTTCCCAAAGAATCTGGATTGTGGTGAGGGAACAGAGAAAAAAGCTCATATAGGACCTGCACTTACGAAGGGGGTAGGCAGATGTATAACATTGAGTAAACTTTCTGAGAATAAAAACAGCTAGAGCTTGTTAAGGAAATTACACAGGGGAAAGGATAATGTACTGGGAACTCCTCAGAGGAATCTGATTTGTGGTGAGGGGAGAGAGATAAAATCTCATTGATGAAACTTGAACATGCTGCGTAGGTAGATGTTTATCAGTAAATATCTCCACTGAGATTAAGAAAAGCAGTAGCTTGATAAATTAAGTACTTCCTGGTATGGTTACTGTACTGGTAACTCCCCAAAAGAATCTGGATTGTGGTGAGGGAACAGAGAAAAAAGCTCATTTATGACCTGCACTTACGAAGGGGGTAGGCAGCTGTATATCAGGGAGTATACCTTCTGAGAATAAAAACAGCTGGAGCTGGTTAAGGTAATTACACAGGGGAAAGGATAATGTACTGGGAACTCCTCAGAAGAATCTGATTTGTGGTGAGGGGAGAGAGATAAAAGCTCATTTAGGAACGACATGAACATGCTGCGTAAGTAGCTGTTTATCAGTAAATATCTCCACTGAGATTAAGAAAAGCAGTAGCTTAATAAATTAAGTACTTCCTGGTATGGTTACTGTACGGGTAACACCCCAAAATAATCTGGATTGTGGTGAGGGAACAGAGAAAAAATCTCATTTAGGACCTGCACTTACGAAGGGGGTAGGCAGCTGTATATCACGGAGTAAACCTTCTGAGAATAAAAACAGCTGGAGCTTGTTAAGGTAATTACACAGGGGAAAGGATAATGTACTGGGAACTCCTCAGAAGAATCTGATTTGTGGTGAGGGGAGAGATATAAAAGCTCATTTAGGAACGACATGAACATGCTGCCTAGGTAGCTGTTTATCAGTAAATATCTCCACTGAGATTAAGAAAAGCAGTAGCTTAATAAATTAAGTACTTCCTGGTATGGTTACTGTACTGGTAACTCCCCAAAAGAATCTGGATTGTGGTGAGGGAACAAAGAAAAAAGCTCATTTAGGACCTGCACTTACGAAGGGGGTAGGCAGCTGTATATCACGGAGTAAACCTTCTGAGAATAAAAACAGCTGGAGCGGGTTAAGGTAATTACACAGGGGAAAGGACAATGTACTGGGAACTCCTCAGAAGAATCTGATTTGTGGTGAGGGGAGAGAGATAAAAGCTCATTTAGGAACGACATGAAAATGCTGCGTAGGTAGCTATTTATCAGTAAATATCTCCACTGAGATTAAGCAAAGCAGTAGCTTAATATATGAAGTACATCCTGGAATGGTTATTGTACTGGTAACTCCCCAAAAGAATCTGGATTGTGGTGAGGGAACAGAGAAAAAAGCTCAGTTAGGACCTGCACTTACGAAGGGGGTAGGCAGCTGTATATCAGGGAGTAAACCTTCTGAGAATAAAAACAGCTGGAGCTTGTTAAGGAAATTACACAGGGGAAAGGATAATGTTCTGGGAACTCCTCAGAAGAATCTGATTTGTGGTGAGGGGAGAGAGATAAAGACTCATTTAGGAACGACATGAACATGCTGCGTAGGTAGCTGTTTATCAGTAAATATCTGCACAGAGATTAAGAAAAGCAGTAGCTTAATAAATTAAGTACTTCCTGGTATGGATACTGTACTGGTAACTCCCCAAAAGAATCTGGATTGTGGTGAGGGAACAGAGAAAAAAGCTCATTTAGGACCTGCACTTACGAAGGGGGTAGGCAGATGTATATCAGGGAGTAAACCTTCTGAGAATGAATACACCTGGAGCTTGTTAAGGAAATTAAACAGGGGAAAGGATAATGTACTGGGAACTCCTCAGAAGAATCTGATTTGTGGTGAGGGGAGAGAGATAAAAGCTCATTTAGGAACGACATGAACATGCTGCAAGGTAGCTGTTTATCAGTAAAAATCTCCACTGAGATTAAGAAAAGCAGTAGCTTAATAAATTAAGTACTTCCTGGTATGGTTACTGTACTGGTAATTCCCCAAAAGAATCTGGATTGTGGTGAGGGAACAGAGAAAAAAGCTCATTTATGACCTGCTCTTACGAAGGGCGTAGGCAGCTGTATATCAGGGAGTAAACCTTCTGCGAATAAAAACAGCTGGAGCTTGTTAAGGTAATTACACAGGGGAAAGGTAATGTACTGGGAAATCCTCAGAAGAATCTGATTTGTGGTGAGGGGAGAGAGATAAAGGGTCATTTAGGAACGACATGAACATGCTGCGTAGGTAGCTGTTTATCAGTAAATATCTCCACTGAGATTAAGAAAAGCAGTAGCTTCATAAATTAAGTACTTCCTGGTATGGTTACTGTACTGGTAACTCCCCAAAAGAATCTGGATTGTGGTGAGGGAACAGAGAAAAACTCTCATTTAGGACCTGCACTTACGAAGGGTGTAGGCAGCTGTATATCAGGGAGTAAATCTTCTGAGAATAAAAACATCTGGAGCTTGTTAAGGTTATTACACAGGGGAAAGGATAATGTACTGGGAAGTCCTCAGAAGAATCTGATTTGTGGTGAGGGGAGAGAGATAAAAGCTCATTTAGGAACGACATGAACATGCTGCGTAGGTAGCTGTTTATCAGTAAATATCTCCACTGAGAGTAAGAAAAGCAGTAGCTTAATAAATTAAGTACTTAATGGTATGATTACTGTACTGGTAACTCCCCAGAAGAATCTAGATTGTGGTGAGGGAACAGAGAAAAAATCTCACTTAGGACCTGCACTTACGAAGGGGGTAGGCAGCTGTATATCAGAGAGTAAACCTTCTGAGAATAAAAACAGCTGGAGCTTGTTAAGGAAATTACACAGGGGAAAGGATAATGTACTGGGAACTCCTCAGAAGAATCTGATTTTTGGTGAGGGGAGAGAGATAAAAGCTCATTTAGGAACGACATGAACATGCTGCAAGGTAGCTGTTTATCAGTAAAAATCTCCACTGAGATTAAGAAAAGCAGTAGCTTAATAAATTAAGTACTTCCTGGTATTGTTACTGTACTGGTAATTCCCAAAAAGAATCTGGATTGTGGTGAGGGAACAGAGAAAAAAGCTCATTTATGACCTGCCCTTACGAAGGGGGTAGGCAGCTGTATATCAGAGAGTAAACCTTCTGAGAATAAAAACAGCTGGAGCTTGTTAAGGTAATTACACAGGGGAAAGGATAATGTACTGGGAACTCCTCAGAAGAATCTGATTTGTGGTGAGGGGAGAGAGATAAAGGGTCATTTAGGAACGACATGAACATGCTGCGTAGGTAGCTGTTTATCAGGAAATATCTGCACAGAGATTAAGAAAACCAGTAGCTTAATAATTAAGTACTTCCTGGTATGGTTACTGTACTGGTAACTACCCAAAAGAATCAGGATTGTCGTGAGGGAACAGAGAAAAAAGCTCATTTAGGACCTGCACTTACGAAGGGGGTAGGCAGCTGTATATCAGAGAGTAAACCTTCTGAGAATAAAAACAGCTGGAGCTTGTTAAGGTAATTACACAGGGGAAAGGATAATGTACTGGGAACTCCTCAGAAGAATCTGATTTGTGGTGAGGGGAGAGAGATAAAAGCTCATTTAGGAACGACATGAACATGCTGCGTAGGTAGCTGTTTATCAGTAAATATCTACACTGAGATTAAGAAAAGCAGTAGCTTAATAAATTAAGTAATTCCTGGTATGGTTACTGTACTGGTAACTCCCCAAAAGAATCTGGATTGTGGTGATTGAACAGAGAAAATAGCTCATTTAGGACCTGCACTTACGAAGGGGGTAGGCAGCTGTATATCAGGGAGTAAACCTTCTGAGAATAAAAATAGCTGGAGCTTGTTAAGGTAATTACACATGGGAAAGGATAATGTACTGGGAACTCCTCAGAAGAATATGATTTGTGGTGAGGGGAGAGAGTTAAAGGCTCATTTAGGAACGACATGAACATGCTGCGTAGGTAGCTGTTTATCAGTAAATATCTCCACAGAGATTAAGAAAAGCAGTAGCTTAATAAATTAAGTACTTCTTGGTATGGTTACTCTACTGGTAACTCCCCAGAAGAATCTGGATTGTGGTGAGGGAACAGAGAAAAAAGCTCATTTAGGACATGCACTTACGAAGGGGGTAGGCAGCTGTATACCAGGGAGTAAACCTGCTGAGAATAAAAACAGCTGGAGCTTGTTAAGGTAATTACACAGGGGAAAGGATAATGTACTGGGAACTCCTCAGAAAAATTGATTTGTGGTGAGGGGAGAGAGATAAAAGCTCATTTAGGAACGACATGAACATGCTGCGTAGGTAGCTGTTTATCAGTAAATATCTCCACTGAGATTAAGAAAAGCAGTAGCTTAATAAATTAAGTACTTCCTGGTACGGTTACTGTACTGGTAACTCCCCAAAAGTGTCTGGATTGTGGTGAGGGAACAGAGAAAAAAGCTCATTTAGGACCTGCACTTACGAAGGGGGTAGGCAGCTGTATATCAGGGACTAAACCTTCTGAGAATAAAAACATCTGGAGCTTGTTAAGGTAATTACTCAGGGGAAAGGATAATGTACTGGGAACTCCTCAGAAGAATCTGATTTGTGGTGAGGGGAGAGAGATAAAAGCTCATTTAGGAACGACATGAACACCCTGCGTAAGGAGCTGTTTATCAGTAAATATCTCCACTGAGATAAAGAAAAGCAGTAGCTTAATAAATTAAGTACTTCCTGGTATGGTTACTGTACTGGTAACTTCCCAAAAGAATCTGGATTGTGGTGAGGGAACAGAGAAAAAAGCTCATTTAGGACCTGCACTTACGAAGGAGGTAGGCAGATGTATAACAGGGAGTAAACTTTCTGAGAATAAAAACAGCTAGAGCTTGTTAAGGAAATTACACAGGGGAAAGGATAATGTACTGGGAACTCCTCAGAGCAATCTGATTTGTGGTGAGGGAAGAGAGATAAAATCTCATTGATGAAACTTGAACATAATGCGTAGGTAGATGTTTATCAGTAAATATCTCCACTGAGATTAAGAAAAGCAGTAGCTTGATAAATTAAGTACTTCCTGGCATGGTTACTGTACTGGTAACTCCCCAAAAGAATCTGGATTTTGGTGAGGGAAAAGAGAAACAAGCTCATTTAGGACCTGCACTTACGAAGGGGGTAGGCAGCTGTATATCAGGGAGTAAACCTTCTGAGAATAAAAACAGCTGGAGCTTGTTAAGGTAATTACACAGGGGAAAGGATAATGTACTGGGAACTCCTCAGAAGAATCTGATTTGTGGTGAGGGGAGAGAAATAAAAGCTCATTTAGGAACGTCATGAACATGCTGCCTAGGTAGCTGTTTATGAGTAAATATCTCCACTGAGATTAAGAAAAGCAGTAGCTTAATAAATTAAGTACTTCCTGGTATGGTTACTGTACTGGTAACTCCCCAAAAGAATCTGGATTGTGGTGAGGGAACAGAGAAAAAAGCTCATTTAGGACCTGCACTTACGAAGGGGGTAGGCAGCTGTATATCAGGGAGTAAACCTGAGAATAAAAACAGCTGGAACTTGTTAAGGTAATTACACAGGGGAAAGGATAATGTACTGGGAACTCCTCAGAAGAATCTGATTTGTGGTGAGGGGAGAGAGATAAAAGCTCATTTAGGAACAACATGAACATGCTGCGTAGGTAGCTGTTTATCAGTAAATATCTCCAGAGAGATTAAGAAAAGCAGTAGCTTAATAAATTAAGTACTTCCTGGTATGGTTACTGTACTGGTAACTCCCCAAAAGATTCTGGATTGTCGTGAGGGAACAGAGAAAAAACCTCATTTAGGACCTGCACTTACGAACGGGGTAGGCAGCTGTATATCAGGGAGTAAACCTTCTGAGAATAAAAACAGCTGGAACTTGTTAAGGTAATTACACAGGGGAAAGGATAATGTACTGGGAACTCCTCAGACGAATCTGATTTGTGGTGAGGGGAGAGAGATAAAAGCTCATTTAGGAACGACATGAACATGCTGTGTTGGTAGCTGTTTATCAGTAAATATCTCCACTGAGATTAAGAAAAGCAGTAGCTTAATAAATTAAGTACTTCCTGGTATGGTAACTGTACTGGTAAGTCCCCAAAAGAATCTGGATTGTGGTGAGGGAACAGAGAAAAAAGCTCATTTAGGACCTGCACTTACGAACGGGGTAGGCAGCTGTATATCAGGGAGTAAACCTTCTCAGAATTAAAACAGCTGGAGCTTGTTAAGGTAATTACACAGGGAAAGGATAATGTACTGGGAACTCCTCAGAAGAATCTGATTTGTGGTGAGGGGAGAGAGATAAAAGCTCATTTAGGAACGACATGAACATGCTGCAAAAGTAGCTGTTTATCAGTAAATATCTCCACTGAGATTAAGAAAAGCAGTAGCTTAATAAATTAAGTACTTCCTGCTATGGATACTGTACTGGTAACTCCCCAAAAGAGTCTGGATTGTGGTGAGGAACAGAGAAAAAAGCTCATTTAGGACCTGCACTTACGAAGGGGGTAGGCAGCTGTATATCAGGGAGTAAACCTTCTGAGAATAAAAACAGCTGCAGCTTGTTAAGGTAATTACACAGGGGAAAGGATAATGTACTGGGAACTCCTCAGAAGAATCTGATTTGTGGTGAGGGGAGAGAGATAAAAGCTCACTTAGGAACGACATGAACATGCTGCGTAGGTAGCTGTTTATCAGTAAATATCTCCACTGAGATTAAGAAAAGAAGTAGCTTAATAAATTAAGTACTTCCTGGTATGGTTACTGTACTGGTAACTCCGCTAAAGAATCTGGATTGTGGTGAGGGAACAGAGAAAAAAGCTCATTTAGGACCTGCACTTACGAAGGGGGTAGGCAGCTGTACATCAGGGAGTAAACCTTGTGAGAATAAAAACAGCTGGAGCTTGTTAAGGTAATTACACAAGGGAAAGGATAATGTACTGGGAACTCCTCAGAAGAATCTGATTTGTGGTGAGGGGAGAGAGATAAAAGCTCATTTAGGAACGACATGAACATGCTGCGTATGTAGCTGTTTATCAGTAAATATCTCCACTGAGATTAAGAAAAGCAGTAGGTTAATAAATTAAGTACTTCCTGGTATGGTTACTGTACTGGTAACTCCCCTAAGGAATCTGGATTGTGGTGAGGGAACAGAGAAAAAATCTCATTTAGGACCTGCATTTACGAAGGGTGTAGGCAGCTGTACATCAGGGAGCAAACCTTCTGAGAATAAAAACAGCTGGAGCTTGTTAAGGTAATTACGCAGGGGAAAGGATAATGTACTGGGAACTCCTGAGAAGAAATTGATTTGTGGTGAGGGGAGAGAGATAAAAGCTCATTTAGAAACGACATAAACATGCTGCGTAGGTAGCTGTTTATCAGTAAATATCTCCACTGAGATTAAGAAAAGCAGTGCTTAATAAATTAAGTACTTCCTGGTATGGTTACTGTACTGGTAACTACCGAAAAGAATCTGGATTGTAGTGAGGGAACAGAGAAAAAAGCTCATTTAGGACCTGCACTTACGAAGGGGTTAGGCAGCTGTATATCAGGGAGTAAACCTTCTGAGAATAAAAACAGCTGGAGCTTGTTAAGGTAATTACACAGGGGAAAGGATAATGTACTGGGAACTCCTCAGAAGAATCTGATTTGTGGTGAGGGGAGAGAGATAAAAGCTCATTTAGGAACGACATGAACATGCTGCGTAGGTAGCTGTTTATCAGTAAATATCTCCACTGAGATTAAGAAAAGCAGTAGCTTAATGAATTAAGTACTTCCTGGTATGGTTACTGTACTGGTAACTCCCCAAAAGAATCTGGATTGTGGTGAGGGAACAGAGAAAAAAGCTCATTTAGGACCTGCACTTACGAAGGGGGTAGGCAGCTGTATATCAGGGAGTAAACCTTCTGAGAATAAAAACAGCTGGAGCTTGTTAAGGTAATTACACAGGGGAAAGGATATTGTACCGGGAACTCCTCAGAAGAATCTGATTCGTGGTGAGGGGAGAGAGATAAAAGCTCATTTAGGAACGACATGAACATGCTGCGTAGGAAGCTGTTTATCAGTAAATATCTCCACTGAGATTAAGAAAAGCAGTAGCTTAATAAATTAAGTACTTCCTGGTAGGGTTACTGTACTGGTAACTCCCCAAAAGAATCTGGATTGTGGTGAGGCAACAGACAAAAAAGCTCATTTAGGACCTGCACTTACGAAGGTGGTAGGCAGCTGTATATCGGGGAGTAAACCTTCTGAGAATAAAAACAGCTGGAGCTTGTTAAGGTAATTACACAGGGGAAAGGATAATGTACTGGGAACTCCACAGAAGAATCTGATTTGTGGTGAGGGGAGAGAGATAAAAGCTCATTAAGAACGACATGAACATGCTGCGTAGGTAGCTGTTTATCAGTAAATATCTCCACTGAGATTAAGAAAAGCAGTAGCTTAATAAATTAAGTACTTCCTGGTATGGCTACAGTACTGGTAACTCCCCAAAAGAATCTGGATTGTGGTGAGGGAACAGAGAAAAAAGCTCTTTTAGGACCTTCACATACGAAGGGGGTATGCAGTAGTAAATCAGGGAGTAAACCTTCTGAGAATAAAATCAGCTGGAGCTTGTTAAGGTAATTACACAGGGGAAAGGATAATGTACTGGGAACTCCTCAGAAGAATCTGATTTGTGGTGAGGGGAGAGAGATAAAAGCTCATTTAGGAACGACATGAACATGCTGAGTAGGTAGCTGTTTATCAGTAAATATCTCCAATGAGATTAAGAAAAGCAGTAGCTTAATAAATTAAGTACCTCCTGGTATGGTTACTGTTCTGGTAACTCCCCAAAAGAACCTGGATTGTGGTGAGGGAACAGAGAAAAATCTCATTTACGACCTGCACTTACGAAGGGGGTAGGCAGCTGTATATCAGGGAGTAAACCTTCTGAGAATAAAAACAGCTGGAGCTTCTTAAGGTAATTACACAGGGGAAAGGATAATGTCCTGGGAACTCCTCAGAAGAATCTGATTTGTGGTGACGGGAGAGAGATAAAAGCTCATTTAGGAACGACATGAACATGCTGAGTAGGTAGCTGTTTATCAGTAAATATTTCCACTGAGATTAAGAAAAGCAGTAGCTCAATAAATTAAGTACTTCCTGGTATGGTTACTGTACTGGTAACTCCCCAAAAGAATCTGGATTGTGGTGAGGGCACAGAGAAAAAAGCTAATTTAGGACCTGCACTTACAAACGGGGTAGGCAGCTGTATATCAGGGAGTTAACCTGAGAATAAAAAAAGCTGGAGCTTGTTAAGGTATTTCACACGGGGGAAAGGATAATGTACCGGGAACTCCTCAGAAGAATCTGATTCGTGGTGAGGGGAGAGAGATAAAAGCTCATTTAGGAACGACATGAACATGCTGCGTAGGTAGCTGTTTATCAGTAAATATCTCCACTGACAATAAGAAAAGCAGTAGCTTAATAAATTAAGTACTTCCTGGTATGGTTACTGTACTGGTAACTCCCCAAAAGAATCTGGATTTTGGTGAGGGAACATTGAAAAAAGCTCATTTAAGACCTGCAATTACGAAAGGGGTAGGCAGCTGTATATCAGGGAGTAAACCTTCTGAGAATAAAAACAGCTGGAGCTTGTTAAGGTAATTACACAGGGGAAAGGATAATGTACCGGGAACTCCTCAGAAGAATCTGATTCGTGGTGAGGGGAGAGAGATAAAAGCTCATTTAGGAACGACATGAACATGCTGCGTAGGAAGTTGTTTATCAGTAAATATCTCCACTGAGATTAAGAAAAGCAGTATCTTAATAAATAAAGTACTTCCTGGTATGGTTACTGTACTGGTAACTCCCCAAAAGCATCTGGACTGTGGTGAGGGAACAGAGAAAAAAGCTCATTTAGGACCTGCACTTACGAAGGGGGTAGGCAGCAGTATATCAGGGAGTAAACCTTCTGAGAATAAAAACAGCTGGAGCTTGTTAAGGTGTTAAGGTAATTACACAGGGGAATGGATAATGTACTGGGAACTCCTCAGAAGAATCTGATTTGTGGTGAGGGGAGAGAGATAAAAGTTCATTTAGGAACGACATGAACATGCTGCGTAGGTAGCTGTTTATCAGTAAATATCTCCACTGAGATTAAGAAAAGCAGTAGCTTAATAAATTAAGTACTTCCTGGTATGGTTACTGTACTGGTAACTCCCCAAAAGAATCTGGATTGTGGTGAGGGAACAGAGAAAAAAGCTCATTAAGACCTGGACTTACGAAGGGGGTAGGCAGCTGTATATCAGGGAGTAAACCATCTGAGAATAAAAACAGCTGGAGCTTGTTAAGGTAATTACACAAGGGAAACGATAATGTACTGGGAACTCCTCAGAAGAATCTGATTTGTGGTGTGGGGAGAGAGATAAAAGCTCATTTAGGAACGACATGAACATGCTGCGTAGGTAGCTGTTTATCAGTAAATATCTCCACTGAGATTAAGAAAAGCAGTAGCTTAATTAATTAAGTAATTCCTGGTATGGTTACTGTACTGGTAACTCCCCAAAAGAATCTGGATTGTGGTGAGGGAACAGAGAAAAAAGCTCATTTAGGACCTGCACTTATGAAGGGGGTAGGCAGCTGTATATCAGGGAGTAAACCTTCTGAGAATAAAAACAGCTGGAGCTTGTTAAGGTAATTACAAATGGAAAAGGATAATGTACTGGGAACTCCTCAGAAGAATCTGATTTGTGGTGAGGGGAGAGAGATAAAAGCTCATTTAGGAACGACATGAACATGCTAGGTAGGTAGCTGTTTATCAGTAAATATCTCCACTGAGATTAAGAAAAGCAGTAGCTTAATAAATTAAGTACTTCCTGGTATGGTTACTGTACTGTTAACTCCCCTAAAGAATCTGGATTGTGGTGAGGGAACAGAGAAAAAAGCTCATTTAGGACCTGCACTTATGAAGGGGGTAGGCAGCAGTATATCAGGGAGTAAACCTTCTGAGAATAAAAACAGCTGGAGCTTGTTAAGGTAATTAAACAGGGGAAAGGATAATGTACTGGGAACTCCTCAGAAGAATCTGATTTGTGGTGAGGGGAGAGAGATAAAGCTCATTTAGGAACGACATGAACATGCTGCGTACGTAACTGTTTATCAGTAAATGTCTCCACTGAGGTTAAGAAAAGCAGTAGCTTAATAAATAAGTACTTCCTGGTATGGTTACTGTACTGGTAACTCCCCAAAAGAATCTGGACTGTGGTGAGGGAACAGAGAAAAAAGCTCATTTAGGAGCTGCACTTACGAAGGGGGTAGGCAGCTGTATATCAGGGAGTAAACCTTCTGAAAATAAAAACAGCTGGAGCTTGTTAAGGTAATTACACAGGGGAAAGGATAATGTACTGGGAACTCCTCAGAAGAATCTGATTTGTGGTGAGGGGAGAGAGATAAAAGCTCATTTAGGAACGACATGAACATGCTGCGTAGGTAGCTGTTTATCAGTAAATATCTCCACTGAGATTAAGAAAAGCAGTAGATTAATAAATTAAGTACTTCCTGGTATGGTTACTGTACTGGTAACTCCCGAAAAGAATCTGGATTGTGGTGAGGGAACAGAGAAAAAAGCTCATTTAGGACCTGCACTTACGAAGGGGGTAGGCAGCTGTATATCAGGGAGTAAACCTTCTGAGAATAAAAACAGCTGGAGCTTGTTAAGGTAATTACACAGGGGAAAGGATAATGTACTGGGAACTCCTCAGAAGAATGTGATTTGTGGTGAGGGGAGAGAGATAAAAGCTCATTTAGGAACGACATGAACATGCTGCGTAGGTAGCTGTTTATCAGTAAATATCTCCACTGAGATTAAGAAAAGCATTAGCTTAATAAATTAAGTACTTCCTGGTATGGTTACTGTACTGGTAACTCCCCAAAAGAATCTGGATTGTGGTGAGGGAACAGAGAAAAACGCTCATTTAGGACCTGCACTGTCGAAGGGGGTAGGCAGCTGTATATCAGGGCGTAAACCTTCTGAGAATAAAAACAGCTTTAGCTTGTTAAGGTAATTACACAGGGGAAAGGATAATGTACTGAGAACTCCTCAGAAGAATCTGATTTGTGGTGAGGGGAGAGAGATAAAAGCTCATTTAGGAACGACTTGAACATGCTGCGTAGTTAGCTTTTTATCAGTAAATATCTCCACTGAGATTAAGAAAAGCAGTAGCTTAATAAATTAAGTACTTCCTGGTATGGTTACTGTACTTGTAACTCCCCAAAAGAATCTGGATTGTGGAGAGGGAACAGAGAAAAAAGCTCATTTAGGACCTGCACTTACGAAGGGGTAGGCAGCTGTATATCAGGGAGTAAACCTTCTGAGAATAAAAACAGCTGGAGCTGGTTATGGTAATTACACAGGGGAAAGGATAATGTACTGGGAACTCCTCAGAAGAATCTGATTTGTGGTGAGGGGAGAGAGATAAAAGCTCATTTAGGAACGACATGAACATGCTGAGTAGGTAGCTGTTTATCAGTAAATATCTCCACTGAGATTAAGAAAAGCATTGGCTTAATAAATTAAGTACTTCCTGGTATGGTTACTTTACTGGTAACTCCCCAAAAGAATCTGGATTGTGTTGAGGGAACAGAGAAAAAAGCTCATTAGGACCTGCACTTACGAAGGGGGTAGGCAGCTGTATATCAGGGAGTAAACCTTCTGAGAAGAAAAACAGCTGGAGCTTGTTAAGGTAATTACACAGGGGAAAGGATAATGTACTGGGAACTCCTCAGAAGAATATGATTTGTGGTGAGGGGAGAGAGATAAAAGCTCATTTAGGAACGACATGAACATGCTGCGTAGGTAGCTGTTTATCAGTAAATATCTCCACTGAGATTAAGAAAAGCAGTAGCTTATTAAATTAAGTACTTCCGGGTATGGTCACTGTACTGGTAACTCCCCAAAAAAATCTGGATTGTGGTGAGGGAACAGAGTAAAAAGCTCATTTAGGACCTGCACTTACGAAGGGGGTAGGCACCTGTATATCAGGGCGTAAACCTTCTGAGAATAAAAACAGCTGGAGCTTGTTAAGGTAATTACACAGGGGAAAGGATAATGTACTGGGAACTCCTCAGAAGAATCTGATTTGTGGTGAGGGGAGAGAGATAAAAGCTCATATAGGAACGACATGAACATGCTGCGTAGGTAGCTGTTTATCAGTAAATATCTCCACTGAGATTAAGAAAAGCAGTAGCTTAATAAATTAAGTACTTCCTGGTATGGTTACTGTACTTGTAACTCCCCAAAAGAATCTGGATTGTGGAGAGGGAACAGAGAAAAAAGCTCATTTAGGACCTGCACTTACGAAGGGGGTAGGCAGCTGTATATCAGGGAGTAAAGCTTCTGAGAATAAAAACAGCTGGAGCTGGTTATGGTAATTACACAGGGGAAAGGATAATGTACTGGGAACTCCTCAGAAGAATCTGATTTGTGGTGAGGGGAGAGAGATAAAAGCTCATTTAGGAACGACATGAACATGCTGAGTAGGTAGCTGTTTATCAGTAAATATCTCCACTGAGATTAAGAAAAGCATTGGCTTAATAAATTAAGTACTTCCTGGTATGGTTACTTTACTGGTAACTCCCCAAAAGAATCTGGATTGTGGTGAGGGAACAGAGAAAAAAGCTCATTAGGACCTGCACTTACGAAGGGGGTAGGCAGCTGTATATCAGGGAGTAAACCTTCTGAGAAGAAAAACAGCTGGAGCTTGTTAAGGTAATTACACAGGGGAAAGGATAATGTACTGGGAACTCCTCAGAAGAATATGATTTGTGGTGAGGGGAGAGAGATAAAAGCTCATTTAGGAACGACATGAACATGCTGCGTAGGTAGCTGTTTATCAGTAAATATCTCCACTGAGATTAAGAAAAGCAGTAGCTTATTAAATTAAGTACTTCCGGGTATGGTCACTGTACTGGTAACTCCCCAAAAAAATCTGGATTGTGGTGAGGGAACAGAGTAAAAAGCTCATTTAGGACCTGCACTTACGAAGGGGGTAGGCACCTGTATATCAGGGCGTAAACCTTCTGAGAATAAAAACAGCTGGAGCTTGTTAAGGTAATTACACAGGGGAAAGGATAATGTACTGGGAACTCCTCAGAAGAATCTGATTTGTGGTGAGGGGAGAGAGATAAAAGCTCATATAGGAACGACATGAACATGCTGCGTAGGTAGCTGTTTATCAGTAAATATCTCCACTGAGATTAAGAAAAGCAGTAGCTTGATAAATTAAGTACTTCCTGGTATGGATACTGTACTGGTAACTCCCCAAAAAAATCTGGATTGTGGTGAGGGAACAGAGAAAAAAGCTCATTTAGGACCTGCACTTACGAAGGGGGTAGGCAGCTGTATATCAGGGAGTAAACCTTCTGAGAATAAAAACAGCTGGAGCTTGTTAAGGTAATTACACAGGGGAAAGGATAATGTACTGGGAACTCCTCAGAAGAATCTGATTTGTGGTGAGGGGAGAGAGATAAAAGCTCATTTAGGAACGACATGAACATGCTGCGTAGGTAGCTGTTTATCAGTAAATATCTCCACTGAGATTAAGAAAAGCAGTAGCTTAATAAATTAAGTACTTCCTGGTATGGTTACTGTACTGGTAACTCCCCAAAAGAATCTGGATTGTGGTGAGGGAACAGAGAAAAAAGCTCATTTAGGACCTGCTCTTACAAAGGGAGTATGCAGCTGTATATCAGTTAGTAAACCTTCTGAGAATAAAAACAGCTGGAGCTTGTTAAGGTAATTACACAGGGGAAAGGATAATGTACTGGGAACGCCTCAGAAGAATGTGATTTGTGGTGAAGGGAGAGAGATAAAAGCTCAATTAGGGGGCAGGGGATATAGCCTAGTGGCAAGAGTGCCTGCCTCTGATACATGAGGCCCTAGGTTCGGTTACCCAGCACCACATATACAGAAAACGGCCAGAAGCGACGCTGTGGCTCAAGTGGCAGAGTGCTAGCCTTGAGCGGGAAGAAGCCAGGGACAGTGCTCAGGCCCTGAGTCCAAGGCCCAGGACTGGGAAAAAAAAAAAAAAGCTCATTTAGGAACGACATGAACATGCTGCATAGTTAGCTCTTTATCAGTAAATATCTCCACTGAGATTAAGAAAAGCAGTAGCTTAATAAATAAAGTACTTCCTGGTATGGTTACTGTACTGGAAACTCCCCAGAAGCATCTGGATTGTGGAGAGGGAACAGAGAAAAAAGCTCATTTAGGACCTGCACTTACAAAGGGGTTAGGCAGCTGTATATCAGGGAGTAAACCTTCTGAGAATAAAAACAGCTGGAGCTTGTTAAGGTAATTACACAGGGGAAAGGATAATGTACTGGGAACTCCTCAGAAGAATCTGATTTGTGGTGAGGGGAGAGAGATAAAAGCTCATTTAGGGGGCAGGGGATGTAGCCTAGTGGCAAGAGTGCCTGCCTCTGATACATGAGGCCCTAGGTTCGGTTCCCCAGCCCCACATATACAGAAAACGGCCAGAAGCGGCGCTGTGGCTCAAGTGGCAGAGTGCTAGCCTTGAGCGGGAAGAAGCCAGGGGCAGTGCTCAGGCCCTAAGTCCAAGGGCCAGGACTGGGAAAAAAAAAGCAAAAAAAAGCTCATTTAGGAACGACATGGACATGCTGCGTAGGTAGCTGTTTATCAGTAAATATCTCCACTGAGATTAAGAAAAGCAGTAGCTTAATAAATTAAGTACTTCCTGCTATGGATACTATACTGGTAAACTCCACAAAAGAATCTGGATTGTGGTGAGGGAACAGAGAAAAAAGCTCATTTAGGACCTGCACTTACGAAGGGGTTAGGCAGCTGTATATCAGGGAGTAAACCTTCTGAGAATAAAAACAGCTGGAGCTTGTTAAGGTAATTACACAGGGGAAAGGATAATGTACTGGGAACTCCTCAGAAGAATCTGATTTGTGTTGAGGGGAGAGAGATAAAAGATCATTTAGGAACGACATGAACATGCTGCGTAGGTAGCTGTTTATCACTAAATATCTCCACTGAGATTAAGAAAAGCAGTTGCTTAATAAATTAAGTACTTCCTGGTATGGTTACTGTACTGGTAACTCCCCAAAAGAATCTGGATTGTGGTGAGGGAACAGAGAAAAAAGCTCATTTAGGACATGCACTTACGAAGGGGGTAGGCAGCTGTATATCAGGGAGTAAACCTTCTGAGAATAAAAACAGCTGGAGCTTGTTAAGGAAATTACACAGGGGAAAGGATAATGTACTGGGAACTCCTCAGAAGAATCTGATTTGTGGTGAGGGGAGAGAGATAAAAGCTCATTTAGGAACGACATGAACATGCTGCGTAGGTAGCTGTTTATCAGTAAATATCTCCACTGAGATTAAGAAAAGCAGTAGCTTAATAAATTAAGTACTTCCCGGAATGGATACTGTACTGGTAACTCCCGAAAGCATCCGGATTGTGGTGAGGGAACAGAGAAAAAAGCTCATTTAGGACCTGCACTTACGAAGGGGGTAGGCAGCTGTATATCAGGGAGTAAACCTTCTGAGAAAAAAAACAGCTGGAGCTTGTTAAGGTAATTACACAGGGGAAAGGATAATGTACTGGGAACTCCTCAGAAGAATCTGATTTGTGCTGAGGGGAGAGAGATAAAAGCTCAATTAGGAACGACATGAACATGCTGCGTAGGTAGCTGTTTATCAGTAAATATCTCCACTGAGATTAAGAAAAGCAGTAGCTTAATAAAATACGTACTTCCTGGTATGGTTACTGTACTGGTAACTCCCCAAAAGAATCTGGATTGTGGTGAGGGAACAGAGAAAAAAGCTCAATTAGGACCTGCACTTACGAAGGTTGTAGGCAGCTGTATATCGGGGAGTAAACCTTCTGAGAATAAAAACAGCTTGAGCTTGTTAAGGTAATTACACAGGGGAAAGGATAATGTACTGGGAACTCCTCAGAAGAATCTGTTTTGTGGTGAGGGGAGAGAGATAAAAGCTCATTTAGGAACGACCTGAACATGCTGCGTAGGTAGCTGTTTATCAGTAAATATCTCCACTGAGATTAAGAAAAGGAGTAGCTTAATAAATTAAGTACTTCCTGGTATGGTTACTGTACTGGTAACTCCCCAAAAGAATCTGGATTGTGGTGAGCGAACAGAGAAAAAAGCTCATTTAGGACCTGCACTTACGAAGGGGGTAGGCAGCTGTATATCAGGGAGTAAACCTTCTGAGAATAAAAACAGCTTGAGCTTGTTAAGGTAATTACACAGGGGAAAGGATAATGTACTGGGAACTCCTCAGAAGAATCTGTTTTGTGGTGACGGGAGAGAGATAAAAGCTCATTTAGGAACGACCTGAACATGCTGCGTAGGTAGCTGTTTATCAGTAAATATCTCCACTGAGATTAAGAAAGGGAGTAGCTTAATAAATTAAGTACTTCCTGGTATGGTTACTCT
>NW_025957480.1:0-56277 GCF_023159225.1 Perognathus longimembris pacificus
TCTGAGAATAAAAACAGCTGGAGCTTGTTAAGGTAATTACACAGGGGGAAAGGATAATGTACTGGGAACTCCTCAGAAGAATCTGATTTGTGGTGAGGGAAGAGAGATAAAAGCTCATATATGAACGACATGAACATGCTGTGTAGGTAGCTGTTTATCAGTAAATATCTCCACAGAGATTAAGAAAAGCAGTAGCTTAATAAATTAGGTACTTCCTGGTATGGTTACTGTACTGGTAACTCCCCAAAAGAATCTGGATTGTGGTGAGGGGAAAAGAGAATAACGCTCATTTAGGACCTGCACTTACGAAGGGGGTAGGCAGCTGTATATCAGGGAGTAAAACTTCAGAGAATAAAAACACCTGGAGCTTGTTAAGGTAATTACACAGGCGAAAGGATAATGTACTGGGAACTCCTCAGAAGAATCTCATTTGTGGTGAGGGGGGAGAGAGATAAAAGCTCATTTAGGAACGACATGAACATGCAGCGTAGGTAGCTGTTTATCAGTAAATATCTCCACTGAGATTAAGAAAAGCCGTAGCTTAATAAATTAAGTACTTCCTGGTATGGTTACTGTACTGGCAACTCCCCAAAAGAATCTGGATGTGGTGAGGGAACAGAGAAAAATAGCTCATTTAGTACCTGCACATACGAAGGGGCTAGGCAGATGTATTTTAGGGAGTAGACCTTCTGAGGATAAAAACAGCTGGAGCTTGTTAAGGTAATTACACAGGGGAAAGGACAATGTACTGGGAACTCCTCAGAAGAATCTGATTTGTGGTGAGGGGAGAGAGATAAAAGCTCATTTAGGAACGACATGAACATGCTGCGTAGGTAGCTTATTTATCAGTAAATATCTCCACTGAGATTACGAAAAGCAGTAGCTTAATAAAGAAGGTACTTCCTGGTATGATTACTGTACTGGTAACTCCCCAAAAGAATCTGGATTGTGGTGAGGGAACAGAGAAAAAAGTTCATTTAGGACCGGCACTTACGAAGGGGTTAGGCAGCTGTATATCAGGGAGTAAACCTTCTGATAATAAAAACAGCTGGAGCTTGTTAAGGTAATTACACAGGGGAAAGGATAATGTACTAGTGAACTCCTCAGAAGAATCTGATTTGTGGTGAGGGGAGAGAGATAAAAGCTCATTTAGGAACGACATGAACATGCTGCGTAGGTAGCTGTTTTATCAGTAAATATCTCCACTGAGATTATGAAAAGCAGTATCTCAATAAATTAAGTAGTTCCTGGTATGGATACTGTACTGGTAACTCCCCAAAAGAATCTGGATTGTGGTGAGGGAACAGAGAAAAAAGCTCATTTAGAACCTGCCACTTACGAAGGGGCTAGGCAGCTGTATATCATGGAGTAAAACCTTCGGAGAATAAAAACAGCTGGAGCTTGTTAAGGTAATTACACAGAGGAAAGGATAATGTACTGGGAACTCCTCAGAAGAATCTGATTTGTGGTGAGAGGAGAGAGATTAAAGCTCATTTAGGAACGACATGAACATGGTACGAACATAGCTGTTTATCAGTAAATATCTCCCCTGAGATTAATAAAAGCAGTAGCTTAATAAATTAATTACTTCCTGGTATGGTTACTGTACTGGTAATTCCCCAAAAGAATCTGGATTGTGGTGAGGGAACATAGAAAAAAGCTCATTATGACCTGCACTTACGAAGTGGGTAGGCAGCTGTATATCAGGGAGTAAACCTGAGAATAAAAACAGCTGGAGCTTGTTAAGGTAATTACACAGGGGAAAGGATAATGCACTGGGAACTCCTCAGAAGAATCTGATTTGTGGTGAGGGGAGAGAGATAAAAGCTCATTTAGGAACGACATGAACATGCTGGGTAGGTAGCTGTTTATCAGTAATTAACTCCACTGAGATAAGAAAAGCAGTAGCTTAATAAATTAAGTAACTTCCTGGTATGGTTACTGTACTGGTACCTCCCCAAAAGAATCTGGATTGTGGTGAGGGAACAGAGAAAAAAAGCTCATTTAGGACCTGCACTTACGAAGGGGGTAGGCAGCTGTATATCAGGGAGTAAACCTTCTGAGAATAAAGACAGCTGGAGCTTGTTAAGGTAATTACACAGGGGAAAGGATAATGTACTGGGAACTCCTCAGAAGAATCTGATTTGTGGTGAGGCGAGAGAGATAAAAGCTCATTTAGGAACGACATGAACATGCTGCCTAGGTAGCTGTTTATCAGTAAATATCTCCACTGAGATTAAGAAAAGCAGTAGCTTAATAAATTAAGTACATCCTGGTATGGTTACTGTACTGGTAACTCCCCAAAAGAATCTGGATTGTGGTCAGGGAACACAGAAAACAGCTCATTTAGGACCTGCGCTTACGAAGGGGGTAGGCAGAAGTATATCAGGGAGTAAACCTTCTGAGAATAAAAACAGCTGGAGCTTGTTAAGGTAATTACACAGGGGAAAGGATAATGTACTGGGAACTCCTCAGAAGAATCTGATTTGTGGGTGAGGGGAGAGAGATAAAAGCTCATTTAGGAACGACATGAACGTGCTGCGTAGGTAGCTGTTTATCAGTAAATATCTCCACTGAGATTAAGAAAAGCAGTAGCTTAATAAATTAAGTACTTCCGTTGGTTACTGTACTGGTAACTCCCCAAAAGAATCTGGATTGTGGTGAGGGAACAGAGAAAAAAGCTCATTTAGGACCTGCACTTACGAAGGGGGTAGGCAGCTCTATATCAGGGAGTATACCTGAGAATAAAAACAGCTGGAGCTTGTTAAGGTAATTACACAGGGGAAAGGATAATGTACTGGGAACTCCTCAGAAGAATCTGATTTGTGGTGAGGGGAGAGAGATAAAAGCTCATTTAGGAACGACATGAACATACTGCGTACGTAGCTGTTTATCAGTAAATATCTCCACTGAGATTAAGAAAAGCAGTAGCTTAATAAATTAAGTACTTCCTGGTATGGTTACTGTACTGGAAACTCCCCAACAGAATCTGGATTGTGGTGAGGGAACAGAGAAAAAAGCTCATTTAGGACCTGCCACTTACTAAGGGGGTAGGCAGCTGTATATCAGGGAGTAAACCTTCTGAGAATAAAAAACACCTGGAGCTTGTTAAGGGTAATTACACAGGAGAAAGTATAATGTACTGGGAACTCCTCAGAAGAATCTGATTTGTGGTGAGGGGAGAGAGATAAAAGATCATTTAGGAACGACATGAACATGCTGCGTAGGTCGCAGTTTATCACTAAATATCTCCACTGAGATTAAGAAAAGAAGTAGCTTAATAAATGAAGTACTTCCTGGTATGGTTACTGTACTGGTAACTCCCCCAAAAGAATCTGGATTGTGGTGAGGGAACAGAGAAAAAAGCTCATTTAGGACCTCCACTTACGAAGGGGGTAGGTAGCTATATATCAGGTAGTAAACCTTCTGAGAATAAAAACAGCTGGAGCTTGTTAAGGTAATTACACAGGGGAAAGGATATGTACTGGGAACTCCTCAGAAGAATCTGATTTGTGGTGAGGGGAGAGAGGTAAAAGATCATTTAGGAACGACATGAACATGCTGCGTAGGTCGCTGTTTATCAGTAAATATCTCCACTGAGATTAAGAAAAGCAGTGGCTTAATAAAGTAAGTACTTCCTGGTATGGTTACTGTACTGGTAACTCCCCAAAAGAATCTGGATTGTGGTGAGGGAACAGAGAAAAAAGCTCATTTAGGACCTGCACTTACGAAGGGGGTAGGCAGCTGTATATCAGGGAGTAAACCTGAGAATAAAAACAGCTGGAGCTTGTTAAGGTAATTACACAGGGGAAAGAATAATGTACTGGGAACTCCTCAGAAGAATCTGATTGTGGTGAGGGGAGAGAGATAAAAGCTCATTTAGGAACGGACATGAACATGCTGCGTAGGTATCTGTTTATCAGTAAAATATCTCCACTGAGATTAAGAAAAGCAGTGCTTAATAAATTAAGTACTTCCTGGTATCTGGATTGTGGTGAGGGAACAGAGAAAAAAGCTCATTTAGGACCCGCACTTAGGAAGGGGGTAGGCAGCTGTATATCAGGGAGTAAACCTTCTGAGAATAAAAACAGCTGGAGCTTGTTAAGGTAATTACACAGGGGAAAGGATAATGTACTGGGAACTCCTCAGAAGAATCTGATTTGTGGTGAGGGGAGAGAGATAAAAGCTCATTTAGGAACGACATGACCAATGCTGCTTAGGTAGCTGTTTATCAGTAAATATCTCCACTGAGATTAAGAAAAGCAGTAGCTTAATAAATTAAGTACTTCCTGGTATGGTTACTGTACTGGTAACTCCCCAAAAGAATCTAGATTGTGGTGAGGGATCAGTGAAAAAAGCTCATTTAGGACCTGCACTTACGAAGGGGGTAGGCAGCTGTATATCAGGGAGTAAACCTTCTGAGAATAAAAACAGCTGGAGCTTGTTAAGGTAATTACACAGGGGAAAGGATAATGTACTGGGAACTCCTCAGAAGAATCTGATTTGTGGTGAGGGGAGAGAGAGAAAAGCTCATTTAGGAACGACATGAACATGCTCGCGTACGTAGCTGTTTATCAGTAAATATCTCCACTGAGATTAAGAAAAGCAGTAGCTTAATGAATCAAGTACTTCCTGGTATGGTTACTGTACTGGTAACTCCCCAAAAGAATCTGGATTGTGGTGAGGGAACAGAGAAAACAGCTCATTTAGGACCTGCAATTACGAAGGGGGTAGGCAGCTGTATATCAGGGAGTAAACCTTCTGAGAATACAAACAGCTGGAGCTTGTTAAGGTAAATACACAGGGGAATGGATAATGTACTGGGAACTCCTCAGAAGAATCTGATTTGTGGTGAGAGGAGAGAGATAAAAGCTCATTTAGGAACGACATGAACATGCTGTGTATGAAGCTGTTTATCAGTAAATATCTCCACTGAGATTAAGAAAAGCCGTAGCTTAATAAATTAAGTACTTCCTGGTATGGTTACTGTACTGGTAACTCCCCAAAAGAATCTGGATTGTGGTGTGGGAACAGAGAACAAACCTCATTAGGACCTGCACTTACGAAGGCGGTAGGAAGCTGTACATCAGGGAGTAAACCTTCTGAGAATAAAAACAGCTGGAGCTTGTTAAGGTAATTACACAGGGGAAAGGATAATGTACTGGGAACTCCTCAGAAAGAATCTGATTTGTGGTGAGGGAAGAGAGATAAAAGCTCATATAGGAACGACATGAACATGCTGTGTAGGTAGCTGTTTATCAGTAAATATCTCCAAACAGATTAAGAAAAGCAGTAGCTTAATAAATTAGGTACTTCCTGGTATGGTTACTGTACTGGTAACTCCCCAAAAAGAATCTGGATTGTGGTGAGGGAAAAGAGAATAACGCTCATTTAGGACCTGCACTTACGAAGGGGGTAGGCAGCTGTATATCAGGGAGTAAAACTTCTGAGAATAAAATCAGCTGGAGCTTGTTAAGGTAATTACACAGGGGAAAGGATAATGTACTGGGAACTCCTCAGAAGAATATCATTTGTGGTGAGGGGAGAGAGATAAAAGCTCATTTAGGAACGACCATGAACATGCTGCGTAGGTAGCTGTTTATCAGTAAATATATCCACTGAGATTAAGAAAAGCCGTAGCTTAATAAATTAAGTACTTCCTGGTATGGTTACTGTACTGGCAACTCCCCAAAAGAATCTGGATTGTGGTGAGGGAACAGAGAAAATAGCTCATTTAGTACCTGCACTTACGAAGGGGCTAGGCACCTGTATTTTAGGGAGTAGACCTTCTGAGGATAAAAACAGCTGGAGCTTGTTAAGGTAATTACACAGGGGAAAGGATAATGTACTGGGAACTCCTCAGAAGAATCTGATTTGTGGTGAGGGGAGAGAGATAAAAGCTCATTTAGGAACGAAATGAACATGCTGCGTAGGTAGCTGTTTATCAGTAAATACTCTCCACTGAGATTAAGAAAAGCAGTATCTTAATAAATTAAGTACTTCCTGGTATGGTTACTGTACTGGTAACTCCCCAAAAGAATCTGGATTGTGGTGAGGGAACAGAGAAAAAAGCTCATTTAGGACCTGCACTTACGAAGGGGGTAGTCAGCTGTATATCAGGGAGTAAACCTTCTGAGAATAAAAACAGCTGGAGCTTGTTAGGTAATTACACAGGGGAACTGATAATGTACTGGGAACTCCTCAGAAGAATCTGATTTGTGGTGAGGGGAGAGAGATAAAAGCTCATTTAGGAACGACATGACCATGCTGCATAGGTAGCTGTTTATCAGTAAATATCTCCACTGAGATTAAGAAAAGCAGTAGCTTAATAAATTAAATACTTCCTGGTATGGATACTGTACTGGTAACTCCCCAAAAGAATCTGGATTGTGGTGAGGGAACAGAGAAAAAAGCTCATTTAGGACCTGCACCTACGAAGGGGGTAGGCTGCTGTATATCAGGGAGTAAACCTTCTGAGAATAAAAATAGCTGGAGCTTGTTAAGGTAATTACAAAGGGGAAATGATAATGTACTGGGAACTCCTCAGAAGAATCAGATTTGTGGTGAGGGGAGAGAGATAAAAGCTCATTTAGGAACGACATGAACATGCTGCGTAGGTAGCTGTTGATCAGTAAATATCTCCACTGAGATTAAGAAAAGCAGTAGCTTAATAAGTGAAGTACTTCCTGGTATGGTTACTGTACTGGTAACTCCCCAAAAGAATCTGGATTTGTGGTGAGGGAACAGAGAAAAAAGCTCTTTTGGACCTGCACTTACGAAGGGGGTAGGCAGCTGTATATCAGGGAGTAAACCTTCTGAGAATAAAAACAGCTGGAGCTTGTTAAGGTAATTACACAGGGGAAATGATAAGTACCTGGGAACTCCTCAGAAGAATCTGATATGTGGTGAGGGGAGAGAAATAAAAGCTCATTTAGGAACGACATGACCATGCTGCTTAGGTAGGTGTTTTGTCAGTAAATATCTCCACTGAGATTAAGAAAAGCAGTAGCTTAATAAATTAAGTACTTCCTGGTATGGGTTACTGTACTGGTAACTCCCCCAAAAGAATCTAGAATGTGGTGAGAGAACAGTGAAAAAAGCTCATTTAGGACCTGCACTTACGAAGGGGTAGGCAGCTGTATATCAGGGAGTAAACCTACTGAGAATAAAAATAGCTGGAGCTTGTTAAGGTAATTAACAGGGGAAAAGGATAATGTACTGGGAACTCCTCAGAAGAATCTGATTTGTGGTGAGGGGAGAGAGATAAAAGCTCATTTAGGAACGACATGAACATGCTGCGAAGGTAGCTGTTTATCCGTAAATATCTCCACTGAGATTAAGAAAAGCAGTAGCTTAATAAATTAAGTACTTCCTGGTATGGTTACTGTACTGGTAACTCCCCAAAAAAATCTGGATTGTGGTGAGGGAACAGAGAAAAAAGCTCATTTAGGACCTGCACTTACGAAGGGGGTAGGCAGCTGTATATCAGGGAATAAACCTTCTGAGAATAAAAACAGCTGGAGCTTGTTAAGGTAATTACACAGGGGAAAGGATAATGTACTGGGAACTCCTCAGAGGAATCTGATTTGTGGTGAAGGGAGAGAGAAAAAGCTCATTTAGGAACGCCATGAACATGCTGCGTAGGTAGCTGTTTATCAGTAAATATCTCCACTGAGATTAAGAAAAGCAGTAGCTTAATAAATTAAGTACTTCTGGTATGGTTACTGTACTGGTAACTCCCCAAAAGAATCTTGATTGTGGTGAGGGAACAGAGAAAAAAGCTCATTTAGAACCTGCACTTACGAAGGGGCTAGGCAGCTGTATATCATGGAGTAAACCTTCGGAGAATAAAAACAGCTGGAGCTTGTTAAGGTAATTAGACAGGGGAAAGGATAATGTACTGGAACTCCTCAGAAGAATCTGATTTGTGGTGAGAGGAGAGAGATTAAAGCTCATTTAGGAACGACATGAACATGGTACGAACATAGCTGTTTATCAGTAAATATCTCCCCTGAGATTAATAAAAAGCAGTAGCTTAATAAATTAATTACTTCCTGGTATGGTTACTGTACTGGTAATTCCCCCAAAAGAATCTGGATTGTGGTGAGGGAACATAGAAAAAAGCTCATTTATGACCTGCACTTACGAAGTGGGTAGGCAGCTGTATATCAGGGAGTAAACCTGAGAATAAAAACAGCTGGAGCTTGTTAAGGTAATTACACAGGGGAAAGGATAATGCACTGGGAACTCCTCAGAAGAATCTGATTTGTGGTGAGGGGAGAGAGATAAAAGCTCATTTAGGAACGACATGAACATGCTGGGTAGGTAGCTGTTTATCAGTAAATAACTCCACTGAGATTAAGAAAAGCAGTAGCTTAATAAATTAAGTACTTCCTGGTATGGTTACTGTACTGGTACCTCCCCAAAAGAATCTGGATTGTGGTGAGGGAACAGAGAAAAAAAGCTCATTTAGGACCTGCACTTACGAAGGGGGTAGGCAGCTGTATATCAGGGAGTAAACCTTCTGAGAATAAAGACAGCTGGAGCTTGTTAAGGTAATTACACAGGGGAAATGATAATGTACTGGGAACTCCTCAGAAGAATCTGATTTGTGGTGAGGCGAGAGAGATAAAAGCTCATTTAGGAACGACATGAACATGCTGCCTAGGTAGCTGTTTTATCAGTAAATATCTCCACTGAGATTAAGAAAAGCAGTAGCTTAATAAATTAAGTACATCCTGGTATGGTTACTGTACTGGTAACTCCCCAAAAGGAATCTGGATTTGAGGTCAGGGAACACAGAAAACAGCTCATTTAGGGACCTGCGCTTACGAAGGGGGTAGGCAGAAGTATATCAGGGGAGTAAACCTTCTGAGAATAAAAAACAGCTGGAGCTTGTTAAGGTAATTACACAGGGGAAAGGGATAATGTACTGGGAACTCCTCAGAAGAATCTGATTTGTGGTGAGGGGAGAGAGATAAAAGCTCATTTAGGAACGACATGAACGTGCTGCGTAGGTAGCTGTTTATCAGTAAAATACTCCACTGAGAATAAGAAAAGCAGTAGCTTAATAAATTAAGTACTTCCTGGTATGGTTACTGTACTGGTAACTCCCCAAAAGAATCTGGATTGTGGTGAGGGAACAGAGAAAAAAGCTCATTTAGGACCTGCACTTACGAAGGGGGTAGGGCAGCTCTATATCAGGGAGTATACCTGAGAATAAAAACAGCTGGAGCTTGTTAAGGTAATTACACAGGGGAAAGGATAATGTACTGGGAACTCCTCAGAAGAATCTGATTTGTGGTGAGGGGAGAGAGATAAAAGCTCATTTAGGAACGGCATGAACATACTGCGTACGTAGCTGTTTATCAGTAAATATCTCCACTGAGATTAAGAAAAGCAGTAGCTTAATAAATTAAGTACTTCCTGGTATGGATACTGTACTGGAAACTCCCCAACAGAATCTGGATTGTGGTGAGGGAACAGAGAAAAAAGCTCATTTAGGACCTTGCACTGACTAAGGGGGTAGGCAGCTGTATATCAGGGAGTAAACCTTCTGAGAATAAAAACACCTGGAGCTTGTTAAGGTAATTACACAGGAGAAAGTATAATGTACTGGGAACTCCTCAGAAGAATCTGATTGTGGTGAGGGGAGAGAGATAAAAGATCATTTAGGAACGACATTGAACATGCTGCGTAGGTCGCTGTTTATCACTAAATATCTCCACTGAGATTAAGAAAAGAAGTAGCTTAATAAATGAAGTACTTCCTGGTATGGTTACTGTACTGGTAACTCCCCAAAAGAATCTGGATTGTGGTGAGGGAACAGAGAAAAAAGCTTCATTTAGGACCCTCCACTTACGAAGGGGGTAGGTAGCTATATATCAGGTAGTAAACCTTCTGAGAATAAAAACAGCTGGAGCTTGTTAAGGTAATTACACAGGGGAAAGGATAATGTACTGGGAACTCCTCAGAAGAATCTGATTTGTGGTGAGGGGAGAGAGGTAAAAGATCATTTAGGAACGACATGAACATGCTGCGTAGGTCGCTGTTTATCAGTAAATATCTCCACTGAGATTAAGAAAAGCAGTGGCTTAATAAAGTAATTACTTCCTGGTATGGTTACTGTACTGGTAACTCCCCAAAAGAATCTGGATTGTGGTGAGGGAACAGAGAAAAAAGCTCATTTAGGACCTGCACTTACGAAGGGGGTAGGCAGCTGTATATCAGGGAGTAAACCTGAGAATAAAAACAGCTGGAGCTTGTTAAGGTAATTACACAGGGGAAAGAATAATGTACTGGGAACTCCTCAGAAGAATCTGATTTGTGGTGAGGGGAGAGAGATAAAAGCTCATTTAGGAACGACATGAACGTGCTGCGTAGGTATCTGTTTATCAGTAAATATCTCCACTGAGATTAAGAAAAGCAGTGCTTAATAAATTAAGTACTTCCTGGTATCTGGATTGTGGTGAGGGAACAGAGAAAAAAGCTCATTTAGGACCCGCACTTAGGAAGGGGGTAGGCAGCTGTATATCAGGGAGTAAACCTTCTGAGAATAAAAACAGCTGGAGCTTGTTAAGGTAATTACACAGGGGAAAGGATAATGTTCTGGGAACTCCTCAGAAGAATCTGATTTGTGGTGAGGGGAGAGAGATAAAAGCTCATTTAGGAACGACATGACCATGCTGCTTAGGTAGCTGTTTATCAGTAAATATCTCCACTGAGATTAAGAAAAGCAGTAGCTTAATGAATCAAGTACTTCCTGGTATGGTTACTGTACTGGTAACTCCCCAAAAGAATCTGGATTGTGGTGAGGGAACAGAGAAAACAGCTCATTTAGGACCTGCAATTACGAAGGGGGTAGGCAGCTGTATATCAGGGAGTAAACCTTCTGAGAATAAAAACAGCTGGAGCTTGTTAAGGTAAATACACAGGGGAATGGATAATGTACTGGGAACTCCTCAGAAGAATCTGATTTGTGGTGAGAGGAGAGAGATAAAAGCTCATTTAGGAACGACATGAACATGCTGTGTATGAAGCTGTTTATCAGTAAATATCTCCACTGAGATTAAGAAAAGCCGTAGCTTAATAAATTAAGTACTTCCTGGTATGGTTACTGTACTGGTAACTCCCCAAAAGAATCTGGATTGTGGTGTGGGAACAGAGAACAAACCTCATTTAGGACCTGCACTTACGAAGGCGGTAGGCAGCTGTACATCAGGGAGTAAACCTTCTGAGAATAAAAACAGCTGGAGCTTGTTAAGGTAATTACACAGGGGAAAGGATAATGTACTGGGAACTCCTCAGAAGAATCTGATTTGTGGTGAGGGAAGAGAGATAAAAGCTCATATAGGAACGACATGAACATGTTGTGTAGGTAGCTGTTTATCAGTAAATATCTCCAAAGAGATTAAGAAAAGCAGTAGCTTAATAAATTAGGTACTTCCTGGTATGGTTACTGTACTGGTAACTCCCCAAAAGAATCTGGATTGTGGTGAGGGAAAAGAGAATAACGCTCATTTAAGACCTGCACTTACGAAGGGGGTAGGCAGCTGTATATCAGGGAGTAAAACTTCTGAGAATAAAATCAGCTGGAGCTTGTTAAGGTAATTACACAGGGGAAAGGATAATGTACTGGGAACTCCTCAGAAGAATATCATTTGTGGTGAGGGGAGAGAGATAAAAGCTCATTTAGGAACGACATGAACATGCTGCGTAGGTAGCTGTTTATCAGTAAATATATCCACTGAGATTAAGAAAAGCCGTAGCTTAATAAATTAAGTACTTCCTGGTATGGTTACTGTACTGGCAACTCCCCAAAAGAATCTGGATTGTGGTGAGGGAACAGAGAAAATAGCTCATTTAGTACCTGCACTTACGAAGGGGCTAGGCACCTGTATTTTAGGGAGTAGACCTTCTGAGGATAAAAACAGCTGGAGCTTGTTAAGGTAATTACACAGGGGAAAGGATAATGTACTGGGAACTCCTCAGAAGAATCTGATTTGTGGTGAGGGGAGAGAGATAAAAGCTCATTTAGGAACGAAATGAACATGCTG
Source organism: Perognathus longimembris pacificus (assembly GCF_023159225.1). Taxonomy (NCBI): domain Eukaryota; kingdom Metazoa; phylum Chordata; class Mammalia; order Rodentia; family Heteromyidae; genus Perognathus; species Perognathus longimembris. The sequence continues at coordinate 12,057 of NW_025957480.1, forward strand.
CGTAGGTAGCTGTTTATCAGTAAATATCTCCACTGAGATTAAGAAAAGCAGTATCTTAATAAATTAAGTACTTCCTGGTATGGTTACTGTACTGGTAACTCCCCAAAAGAATCTGGATTGTGGTGAGGGAACAGAGAAAAAAGCTCATTTAGGACCTGCACTTACGAAGGGGGTAGGCAGCTGTATATCAGGGAGTAAACCTTCTGAGAATAAAAACAGCTGGAGCTTGTTAAGGTAATTACACAGGGGAAATGATAATGTACTGGGAACTCCTCAGAAGAATCTGATTTGTGGTGAGGGGAGAGAGATAAAAGCTCATTTAGGAACGACATGACCATGCTGCTTAGGTAGCTGTTTATCAGTAAATATCTCCACTGAGATTAAGAAAAGCAGTAGCTTAATAAATTAAATACTTCCTGGTATGGATACTGTACTGGTAACTCCCCAAAAGAATCTGGATTGTGGTGAGGGAACAGAGAAAAAAGCTCATTTAGGACCTGCACCTACGAAGGGGGTAGGCAGCTGTATATCAGGGAGTAAACCTTCTGAGAATAAAAATAGCTGGAGCTTGTTAAGGTAATTACAAAGGGGAAATGATAATGTACTGGGAACTCCTCAGAAGAATCAGATTTGTGGTGAGGGGAGAGAGATAAAAGCTCATTTAGGAACGACATGAACATGCTGCGTAGGTAGTTGTTGATCAGTAAATATCTCCACTGAGATTAAGAAAAGCAGTAGCTTAATAAGTGAAGTACTTCCTGGTATGGTTACTGTACTGGTAACTCCCCAAAAGAATCTGAATTGTGGTGAGGGAACAGAGAAAAAAGCTCTTTTGGGACCTGCACTTACGAAGGGGGTAGGCAGCTGTATATCAGGGAGTAAACCTTCTGAGAATAAAAACAGCTGGAGCTTGTTAAGGTATTTACACAGGGGAAATGATAATGTACTGGGAACTCCTCAGAAGAATCTGATATGTGGTGAGGGGAGAGAAATAAAAGCTCATTTAGGAACGACATGACCATGCTGCTTAGGTAGGTGTTTGTCAGTAAATATCTCCACTGAGATTAAGAAAAGCAGTAGCTTAATAAATTAAGTACTTCCTGGTATGGTTACTGTACTGGTAACTCCCCAAAAGAATCTAGAATGTGGTGAGAGAACAGTGAAAAAAGCTCATTTAGGACCTGCACTTACGAAGGGGTAGGCAGCTGTATATCAGGGAGTAAACCTACTGAGAATAAAAATAGCTGGAGCTTGTTAAGGTAAATACACAGGGGAAAGGATAATGTACTGGGAACTCCTCAGAAGAATCTGATTTGTGGTGAGGGGAGAGAGATAAAAGCTCATTTAGGAACGACATGAACATGCTGCGTAGGTAGCTGTTTATCCGTAAATATCTCCACTGAGATTAAGAAAAGCAGTAGCTTAATAAATTAAGTACTTCCTGGTATGGTTACTGTACTGGTAACTCCCCAAAAGAATCTGGATTGTGGTGAGGGAACAGAGAAAAAAGCTCATTTAGGACCTGCACTTACGAAGGGGGTAGGCAGCTGTATATCAGGGAATAAACCTTCTGAGAATAAAAACAGCTGGAGCTTGTTAAGGTAATTACACAGGGGAAAGGATAATGTACTGGGAACTCCTCAGAGGAATCTGATTTGTGGTGAGGGGAGAGAGATAAAAGCTCATTTAGGAACGACATGAACATGCTGCGTAGGTAGCTGTTTATCAGTAAATATCTCCACTGAGATTAAGAAAAGCAGTAGCTTAATAAATTAAGTACTTCCTGGTATGGTTACTGTACTGGTAACTCCCCAAAAGAATCTTGATTGTGGTGAGGGAACAGAGAAAAAAGCTCATTTAGGACCTGCACTTACGAAGGGGGTAGGCAGCTGTATATCAGGGAGTAAACTTTCTGAGAATAAAAACAGCTGGAGCTTGTTAAGGTAATTACACAGGGGAAAGGATAATGTACTGGGAACTCCTCAGAAGAATCTGATTTGTGGTGAGGGGAGAGAGATAAAAGCTCATTTAGGAACGACATGAACATGCTGCGTAGGTAGCTGTTTATCAGTAAATATCTCCACTGAGATTAAGAAAAGCAGTAGCTTAATGAATTAAGTACTTCCTGGTATGGTTACTGTACTGGTAACTCCTCAAAAGAATCTGGATTGTGGTGAGGGAACAGAGAAAAAAGCTCATTTATGAAATGCACTTACGAAGGGGGTAGGCAGCTGTATATCAGGGAGTAAAACTTCTGAGAATAAAAACAGCTGGAGATTGTTAAGGTAATTACACAGAGGAAAGGATAATGTACTGGGAACTCCTCAGAAGAATGTGATTTGTGGTGAGGGGAGAGAGATGAAAGCTCATTTAGGGGGCAGGGGATATAGCCTAGTGGCAAGAGTGCCTGCCTCTGATACATGAGGCCCTAGGTTCGGTTCCCCAGCACCACATATACAGAAAACGGCCAGAAGCGGCGCTGTGGCTCAAGTGGCAGAGTGCTAGCCTTGAGCGGGAAGAAGCCAGGGACAGTGCTCAGGCCCTGAGACCAAGGCCCAAGATTGGACAAAAGAAAAAAAAAAAAAAAAAGCTCATTTAGGAACGACATGAACATGCTGCGTAGGTAGCTGTTTATCAGTAAATATCTCCACTGAGATTAAGAAAAGCAGTAGCTTAATAAATTAAGTACTTCCTGGTATGGTTACTGTACTGGTAACTCCCCAAAAGAATCAGGATTGTGGTGAGGGAACAGAGAAAAAAGCTCATTTAGGACCTGCACTTACGAAGGGGGTAGGCAGCTGTATATCAGGGAGTAAACCTTCTTAGAATAAAAACAGCTGGAGCTTGTTAAGGTAATTACACAGGGGAAAGGATAATGTACTGGGAACTCCTCAGAAGAATCTGAATTGTGGTGAGGGGAGAGAGATAAATGCTCATTTAGGAATGACATGGACATGCTGCGTAGGTAGCTGTTTATCAGTAAATATCTCCACTGAGATTAAGAAAACAGTAGCTTAATAAATTAAGTACTTCCTGGTATGGTTACTGTACTGGTAACTCCCCAAAAGAATCTGGATTGTGGTGAGGGAACAGAGAAAAGCTCATTTAGGACCTGCACTTACGAAGGGGGTAGGCAGCTGTATATCAGGGAGTAAACCTTCTGAGAATAAAAACAGCTGGAGCTTGTTAAGGTGTTAAGGTAATTAAACAGGGGAAAGGATAATGTACTGGGAACTCCTCAGAAGAATCTGATTCGTGGTGAGGGGAGAGAGATAAAAGCTCATTTAGGAACGACATGAACATGCTGCTTAGGTAGCTGTTTATCAGCAAATATCTCCACTGAAATTAAGAAAAGCAGTAGCTTAATAAATTAAGTACTTCCTGGTATGGTTACTGTACTGGTAATTCCCCAAAAGAATCTGGATTGTGGTGAGGGAACAGAGAAAAAAGCTCATTTAGGACCTGCACTTACGAAAGGGGTAGGCAGCTGTATATCAGGGAGTAAACCTTCTGAGAATAAAAACAGCTGGAGCATGTTAAGGTAATTACACAGTGGAAAGGATAATGTACTGGGAACTCCTCAGAAGAATCTGATTTGTGGTGAGGGGACAGAGATAAAAGCTCATTTAAGAACGACATTAACATGCTGCGTAGGTAGCTGTTTATCAGTAAATATCTCCACTGAGATTAAGAAAAGCAGTAGCTTAATAACTTAAGTATTTCCTGGTGTGGTTACTGTACTTGTAACTCCCCAAAAGAATCTGGATTGTGGTGAGGGAACAGAGAAAAAAGCTCATTTAGGACCTGCACTTACGAAGGGGGTAGGCAGCTGTATATCAGGGAGTAAACCTTCTGAGAATAAAAACAGCTGGAGCTTGTTGAGGTAATTACACAGGGGAAAGGATAATGTACTGGGAACTCATCAGAAGAATCTGATTTGTGGTGAGGGGAGAGAGATAAAAGCTCATTTATGAACGACATGAACATGCTGCGTAGGTAGCTGTTTATCAGTAAATATCTCCACTGACATTAAGAAAAGCAGTAGCTTAATAAATTATGTACTTCCTGGTATGGTTACTGTACTGGTACCTCCCCAAAAGAATCTGGATTGTGGTGAGGGAACAGAGAAAAAAGCTCATTTAGGACCTGCACTTACGAAGGGGGTAGGCATCTGTATATCAGGGAGTAAACCTTCTGAGAATAAAAACAGCTGGAGCTTGTTAAGGTAATTACACATGGGAAAGGATAATGTACTGGGAACTCCTCAGAAGAACCTGATTTGTGGTGAGGGGAGAGAGATAAAAGCTCATTTAGGATGACATGAACATGCTGCATAGGTAGCTGTTTATCAGTAAATATCTCCACTGAGATTAAGAAAAGCAGTAGCTTAATAAATTAAGTACTTCCTGGAATGGTTACTGTACTGGTAACTCCCCAAAAGAATCTGGATTGTGGTGAGGGAACAGAGAAAAAAGCTCATTTAGGACCTGCACTTACGAAGGGGGTAGGCAGCTGTATATCAGAGAGTAAACCTTCTGAGAATAAAAAAAGCTGGAGCTTGTTAAGGTAATTACACAGGGGAAAGGATAATGTACCGGGAACTCCTCAGAAGAATCTGATTTGTGGTGAGGGGAGAGAGATAAAAGCTCATTTAGGAACGACATGAACATGCTGCGTAGGTAGCTGTTTATCAGTAAATATCTCCACTGAGATTAAGAAAAGCAGTAGCTTAATAAATTAAGTACTTCCTGGTATGGTTACTGTACTGGTAACTCCCCAAAAGAATCTGGATTGTGGTGAGGGAACAGAGAAAAAAGCTCATTGAGGACCTGCACTTACGAAGGGGGTAGGCAGCAGTATATCAGGGAGTAAACCTTCTGAGAATAAAAACAGCTGGAGCTTGTTAAGGTAATTACACAGGGGAAAGGATAGTGTACTGGGAACTCCTCAGAAGAATCTAATTTGTGGTGAGGTGAGAGAGATAAAAGCTCATTTAGGAACGACATGAACATGCTGCGTAGGTAGCTGTTTATCAGTAAATATCTCCACTGAGATTAAGAAAAGCAGTAGCTTAATAAATTAAGTACTTCCTGGTATGGTTACTGTACTGGTAACTCCCCAAAAGAATCTGGATTGTGGTGAGGGAACAGAGAAAAAAGCTCATTTAAGACCTGCACTTACGAAGGGGGTAGGCAGCTGTATATCAGGGAGTAAACCTTCTGAAAATAAAAAAAGCTGGAGCTTGTTAAGGTAATTACACAGGGGAAAGGATAATGTACTGGGAACTCCTCAGAAGAATCTGATTTGTGGTGAGGGGAGAGAGATAAAAGCTCATTTAGGAACGACATGAACATGCTGCGTAGGTAGCTGTTTATCAGTAAATATCTCCACTGAGATTAAGAAAAGCAGTAGCTTAATAAATTAAGTACTTCCTGGTATGGTGACTGTACTGGTAACTCCCCAAAAGAATCTGGATTGTGGTGAGGGAACTGAGAAAAAAGCTCATTTAGGACCTGCACTTACGAAGGTGGTAGGCAGCTGTATATCAGGGAGTAAACCTTTTGAGAATAAAAACAGCTGGAGATTGTTAAGGTAATTACACAGGGGAAAGGATAATGTACTGGGAACTCCTCAGAAGAATCTGATTTGTGGTGAGGGGAGAGAGATAAAAGCTCATTTAGGAACGACATGAACATGCTGCGTAGGTAGCTGTTTATCAGTAAATATCTCCACTGAGATTAAGAAAAGCAGTAGCTTAATAAATTAAGTACTTCCTGGTATGGTTACTGTACTGGTAACTCCCCAAAAGAATCTGGATTGTGGTGAGGGAACAGAGAAAAAAGCTCATTTAGGACCTGCACTTACAAAGGGGGTAGGCAGCTGTATATCAGGGAGTAAACCTTCTGAGAATAAAAACAGCTGGAGCTTGTTAAGGTAATTACACAGGGGAAAGGATAATGTACCGGGAACTCCTCAGAAGAATCTGATTTGTGGTGAGGGGAGAGAGATAAAAGCTCATTTAGGAACGACATGAACATGCTGCGTAGGTAGCTGTTTATCAGTAAATATCTCCAATGAGATTAAGAAAAGCAGTAGCTTAATAAATTAAGTATCTACTGGTATGGTTACTGTTCTGGTAACTCCCCAAAAGAAGCTGGATTGTGGTGACGGAACAGAGAAAAATCTCATTTACGACCTGCACTTACGAAGGGGGTAGGCAGCTGTATATCAGGGAGTAAACTTTCTGAGAATAAAAACAGCTGGAGCTTGTGAAGGTAATTACACAGGGGAAAGGATAATGTACTGGGAACTCCTCAGAAGAATCTGATTTGTGGTGAGGGGAGAGAGATGAAAGCTCATTTAGGAACGACATGAACATGCTGCGTAGGTAGCTGTTTATCAGTAAATATCTCCACTGAGATTAAGAAAAGCAGTAGCTTAATAAATTAAGTACTTCCTGGTATGGTTACTGTACTGGTAACTCCCCAAAAGAATCTGAATTGTGGTGAGGGAACAGACAAAAAACCTCATTTAAGAACTGCACTTACGAAGGGGGAAGGCAGTTGTATATCAGGGAGTAAACCTTCTGAGAATAAAAACAGCTGGAGCTTGTTAAGGGAATTACACAGGGGAAAGGATAATGTACTGGGAACTCCTCAGAAGAATCTGATTTGTGGTGAGGGGAGAGAGATAAAAGCTCATTTAGGAACGACATGAACATGCTGCGTAGGTAGCTGTTTATCAGTAAATATCTCCACTGAGATTAAGAAAAGCAGTAGCTTAATAAATTAAGTACTTCCTGGTATGGTTACTGTACTGGTAACTCCCCAAAAGAATCTGGATTGTGGTGAGGGAACAGACAAAAAAGCTCATTTAAGAACTGCACTTACGAAGGGGGTAGGCAGCTGTATATCAGGGAGTAAACCTTCTGAGAATAAAAACAGCTGGAGCTTGTTAAGGTAATTACACAGGGGAAAGGATAATGTACCGGGAACTCCTCAGAAGAATCTGATTTGTGGTGAGGGGAGAGAGATAAAAGCTCATTTAGGAACGACATGAACATGCTGCGTAGGTAGCTGTTTATCAGTAAATATCTCCACTGAGATTAAGAAAAGCAGTAGCTTAATAAATTAAGTACTTCCTGGTATGGTTACTGTACGGGTAACTCCCCAAAAGAATCTGGATTGTGGTGAGGGAAAGGAGAAATAAGCTCATTTAGGACCTGCACTTACGAAGGGGGATGGCAGCTGTATATCAGGGAGTAAACATTCTGAGAATAAAAACAGCTGGAGCTTGTTAAGGTAATTACACAGGGGAAAGGATAATGTACTGGGAACTCCTCAGAAGAATCTGATTTGTGGTGAGGGAAGAGAGATAAAAGCTCATTTAGCAACGACATGAACATGCTGCGTAGGTAGCTGTTTATCAGTAAATATCTCCACTGAGATTAAGAAAAGCAGTAGCTTAATAAATGAAGTAGTTCCTGGTATGGTGACTGTACTGGTAACTCCCCAAAAGAATCTGTATTGTGGTGAGGGAACTGAGAAAAAAGCTCATTTAGGACCTGCACTTACGAAGGTGGTAGGCAGCTGTATATCAGGGAGTAAACCTTCTGAGAATAAAAACAACTGGAGCTTCTTAAGGTAATTACACAGGGGAAAGGATTATGTACTGGGAACTCCTCAGAAGAATCTGATTTGTGGTGGGGGGAGAGAGATAAAAGCTCATTTAGGAACGACATGAACATGCTGCGTAGGTAGCTGTTTATCAGTAAATATCTCCACTGAGATTAAGAAAAGCAGTAGCTTAATAAATTAAGTACTTCCTGGTATGGTTACTGTACTGGTAACTCCCCAAAAGAATCTGGATTGTGGTGAGGGAACAGAGAAAAAAGCTCATTTAGGACCTACACTTACGAAGGGGGTAGGCAGCTGTATATCAGGGAGTAAACCTTCTGGGAATAAAAACAGCTGGAGATTGTTGAGGTAATTACACAGGGGAAAGGATAGTGTACTGGGAACTCCTCAGAAGAATCTGATTTGTGGTGAGGGGAGAGAGATAAAAGCTCATTTAGGAACGACATGAACATGCTGTGTAGGTAGCTGTTTATCAGTAAATATCTCCACTGAGATTAAGAAAAGCAGTAGCTTAATAAATTAAGTACTTCCTGGTATGGTTACTGTACTGGTAACTCCCCAAAAGAATCTGGAGTGTGGTGAGGGAACAGAGAAAAAAGCTCATTTAGGACCTGCACTTACGAAAGGGGTAGGCAGCTGTATATCAGGGAGTAAACGTGAGAATAAAAAAAGCTGGAGCTTGTTAAGGTATTTCACACGGGGGAAAGGATAATGTACCGGGAATTCCTCAGAAGAATCTGATTCGTGGTGAGGGGAGAGAGATAAAAGCTCATTTAGGAACGACATGAACATGCTGCGTAGGTTGCTGTTTATCAGTAAATATCTCCACTGACATTAAGAAAAGCACTAGCTTAATAAATAGTACTTCCTGGTATGGTTACTGTACTGGTAACACCCCAAAAGAATCTGGATTTTGGTGAGGGAACATTGAAAAAAGCTCATTTAAGACCTGCACTTACGAAAGGGGTAGGCAGCTGTATATCAGGGAGTAAACCTTCTGAGATTAAAAACAGCTGGAGCTTGTTAAGGTAATTACACAGGGGAAAGGATAGTGTACTGGGAACTCCTCAGAAGAATTTGATTTGTGGTGAGGTGAGAGAGATAAAAGCTCATTTAGGTACGACATGAACATGCTGCGTAGGTACCTGTTTATCAGTAAATATCTCCACTGATATTAAGAAAAGCAGTAGCTTAATAAATTAGGTACTTCCTGGTATGGTTACTGTACTGGTAACTCCCCAAAAGAATCTGGATTGTGGTGAGGGAACAGAGAAAAAAGCTCATTTAGGACCTGCACTTACGAAGGGGGTAGGCAGCTGTATATCAGGGAGTAAACCTTCTGAAAATAAAAAAAGCTGGAGCTTGTTAAGGTAATTACACAGGGGAAAGGATAATGTACTGGGAACTCCTCAGAAGAATCTGATTTGTGGTGAGGGGAGAGAGATAAAAGCTCATTTAGGAACGACATGAACATGCTGCGTACGTAGCTGTTTATCAGTAAATATCTCCACTGAGATTAAGAAAAGCAGTAGCTTAATAAATTAAGTACTTCCTGGTATGGTGACTGTACTGGTAACTCCCCAAAAGAATCTGGATTGTGGTGAGGGAACAGAGAAAAAAGCTCATTTAGGACCTGCACTTACGAAGGTGGTAGGCAGCTGTATATCGGGGAGTAAACCTTCTGAGAATAAAAACAGCTGGAGCTTGTTAAGGTAATTACACAGGGGAAAGGATAATGTACTGGGAACTCCTCAGAAGAATCTGATTTGTGGTGCGGGGAGAGAGATAAAAGCTCATTTAGGAACGACATGAACATGCTGCGTAGGTAGCTGGTTATCAGTAAATATCTCCACTGAGATTAAGAAGAGCAGTAGCTTAATAAATTAAGTACTTCCTGGTATGGCTACTGTACTGGTAACTCCCCAAAAGGATCTGGATTGTGGTGAGGGAACAGAGAAAAAAGCTCATTTAGGACCTGCACTTACGAAGGGGGTAGGCTGTAGTAAATCAGGGAGTAAACCTTCTGAGAATAAAATAAGCTGGAGCTTGTTAAGGTAATTACACAGGGGAAAGGATTATGTACTGGGAACTCCTCAGAAGAATCTGATTTGTGGTGAGGGGAGAGAGATAAAAGCTCATTTAGGAACGACATGAACATGCTGAGTAGGTAGCTGTTTATCAGTAAATATCTCCAATGAGATTAAGAAAAGCAGTAGCTTAATAAATTAAGTACCTCCTGGTATGGTTACTGTTCTGGTAACTCCCCAAAAGAATCTGGATTGTGGTGAGGGAACAGAGAAAAAAGCTAATTTAGGACCTGCACTTACAAACGGGGTAGGCAGCTGTATATCAGGGAGTAAACCTGAGAATAAAAAAAGCTGGAGCTTGTTAAGGTCTTTCACACGGGGGAAAGGATAATGTACCGGGAACTCCTCAGAAGAATCTGATTCGTGGTGAGGGGAGAGAGATAAAAGCTCATTTAGGAACGACATGAACATGCTGCGTAGGTAGCTGTTTATAAGTAAATATCTCCACTGTGATTAAGAAAAGCAGTAGCTTAATAAATTAAGTACTTCCTGGTATGGTTACTGTACTGGTAACTCCCCAAAAGAATCTGGATTGTGGTGAGGGAACAGAGAAAAAAGCTCTTTTAGGACCTGCACTTACGAAGGGGTTAGGCAGCTGTATATCAGGGAGTAAACCTTCTGAGAATAAAAACAGCGGGAGCTTGTTAAGGTAATTACACAGGGGAAAGGATAATGTACTGGGAACTCCTCAGAAGAATCTGATTTGTGGTGAGGGGAGAGAGATAAAAGCTCATTTAGGAACGACATGAACATGCTGCGTAGGTAGCTGTTTATCAGTAAATATCTCCACTGAGATTAAGGAAAGCAGTAGCTTAATAAATTAAGTACTTCCTGGTATGGTTACTGTACTGGTAACTCCCCAAAAGAATCTGGATTGTAGTGAGGGAACAGAGAAAAAAGCTCATTTAGGACCTGCACTTACGAAGGGGGTAGGCAGCTGTATATCACGGAGTAAACCTTCTGAGAATAAAAACAGCTGGAGCTTCTTAAGGAAATTACAGAGGGGAAAGTATAATGTACTGGGAACTCCTCAGAAGAATCTGATTTGTGGTGAGGGGAGAGAGATAAAAGCTCTTTTAGGAACGACATGAACATGCTGCGTACGTAGCTGTTTATCAGTAAATATCTCCACTGAGATTAAGAAAAGCAGTAGCTTAATAAATTAAGTACTTCCTGGTATGGTTACTGTACTGGCAACACCCCAAAAGAATCAGGATTGTGGTGAGGGAACAGAGAAAAATCTCATTTACGACCTGCACTTACGAAGGGGGTAGGCAGCTGTATATCAGGGAGTAAACCTTCTGAGAATAAAAACAGCTGGAGCTTGTTAAGGTAATTACACAGGGGAAAGGACAATGTACTGGGAACTCCTCAGAAGAATCTGACTTGTGGTGGGGGGAGAGAGATAAAAGCTCATTTAGGAACGACATGAACATGCTGAGTAGGTAGCTGTTTATCAGTAAATATTTCCACTGAGATTAAGAAAAGCAGTAGCTTAATAAATTAAGTACTTCCTGGTATGGTTACTGTACTGGTAACTCCCCAAAAGAATCTGGATTGTGGTGAGGGAACAGAGAAAAAAGCTAATTTAGGACCTGCACTTACAAACGGGGTAGGCAGCTGTATATCAGGGAGTAAACCTGAGAATAAAAAAAGCTGGAGCTTGTTAAGGTATTTCACACGGGGGAAAGGATAATGTACCGGGAACTCCTCAGAAGAATCTGATTCGTGGTGAGGGGAGAGAGATAAAAGCTCATTTAGGAACGACATGAACATGCTGCGTAGGTAGCTGTTTATCAGTAAATATCTCCACTGAGATTAAGAAAAGCAGTAGCTTAATAAATTAAGTACTTCCTGGTATGGTTACTGTACCGGTAACTCCCCAAAACAATCTGGATTGTCGTGAGGCAACAGAGAAAAAAGCTCATTTAGGACCTGCACTTACGAAGGGGGTAGGCAGCTGTATATCAGGGAGTAAACCTTCTGAGAATAAAAACAGCTGGAGCTTGTTAAAGTAATTACACAGGGGAAGGGAAAGGATAATGTACTGGGAACTCCTCAGAAGAATGTGATTTGTGGTGAGGAGAGAGAGATAAAAGCTCATTAAGGGGCAGGGGATATAGCCTAGTGGCAAGAGTGCCTGCCTCTGATACATGAGGCCCTAGGTTCGGTTCCCCAGCACCACATATACAGAAAACGGCCAGAAGCGACGCTGTGGCTCAAGTGGCAGAGTGCTAGCCTTAAGCGGGAAGAAGCCAGGGACAGTGCTCAGGCCCTGAGTCCAAGGCCCAGGACTGGGAAAAAAAAAAAAAAAGCTCATTTAGGAACGAAATGAACATGCTGCGTAGGTAGCTGTTTATCAGTAAATATCTCCACTGAGATTAAGAAAAGCAGTAGCTTAATAAATTAAGTACTTCCTGGTATGGTTACTGTACCGGTAACTCCCCAAAACAATCTGGATTGTCGTGAGGCAACAGAGAAAAAAGCTCATTTAGGACCTGCACTTACGAAGGGGGTAGGCAGCTGTATATCAGGGAGTAAACCTTCTGAAAATAAATACAGCTGGAGCATGTTAAGGTAATTACACAGGGGAAAGGATAATGTACTGGGAACTCCTCAGAAGAATCTGATTTGTGGTGAGGGGAGAGAGATAAAAGCTCATTTAAGAACAACATGAACATGCTGCGTAGGTAGCTGTTTGTCAGTAAATATCTCCCCTGAGATTAAGAAAAGCAGTAGCTTAATAAATTATGTACTTCCTGTTATGGTTACTGTACTGGTAACTCCCCAAAAGAATCTGGATTGTGGTGAGGGAACAGAGAAAAAAGCTCATTAGGACCTGCACTTACGAAGGGGTTAGGCAGCTGTATATCAGGGAGTAAACCTTCTGAGAATAAAAACAGCTGGAGCTTGTTAAGGTAATTACACAGGGGAAAGGATAATGTACTGGGAACTCCTCAGAAGAATCTGATTTGTGGTGAGGGGAGAGAGATAAAAGCTCATTTAGGAACGACATGAACATGCTGCGTAGTTAGCTCTTTATCAGTAAATATCTCCACTGAGATTAAGAAAAGCAGTAGCTTAATAAATTAAGTACTTCCTGGTATGGTTACTGTACTGGTAACTCCCCAAAAGAATCTGGATTGTGGTGAGGGAACAGAGAAAAGATCTCATTTAGTACCTGCACTTACGAAGGGGGTAGGCAGCTATATATCAGGGAGTAAACCTTCTGAGAATAAAAACAGCTGGAGCTTGTTAAGGTAATTACACAGGGGAAAGGATAATGTACTGGGAACTCCTCAGAAGAATCTGATTTGTGGTGAGTGGAGAGAGATAAAAGCTCATTTTGGAACGACATGAACATGCTGCGTAGGTAGCTGTTTATCAGTAAATATCACCACTGAGATTAAGAAAAGCAGTAGCTTAATAAATTAAGTACTTCCTGGTATGGTTACTGTACTGGTAACTCCCCAAAAGAATCTGGATTGTGGTGAGGGAACAGAGAAAAAAGCTCATTTAGGACCTGCACTTACGAAGGGGGTAGGCAGCTGTATATCAGGGAATAAACCTTCTGAGAATAAAAACAGCTGGAGCTTGTTAACGTAATTACACAGGGGAAAGGATAATGTACTGGGAACTCCTCAGAAGAATCTGATTCGTGGTGAGGGGAGAGAGATAAAAGCTCATTTAGGAACGACATGAACATGCTGCATACGTAGCTGTTTATCAGTAAATATCTCCACTGAGAATAAGAAAAGCAGTAGCGTAATAAATTAAGTATTTCCTGGTATGGATACTGTACTGGTAACTCCCCAAAAGAATCTGGATTGTGGTGAGGGAACAGAGAAAAAAGCTCATTTAGGACCTGCACTTACGAAGGGGTTAGGCAGCTCTATATCAGGGAGTAAACCTTCTGAGAATAAAAACAGCTGGAGCTTGTTAAGGTAATTACAAAGGGGAAAGGATAATGTACTGGGAACTCCTCAGAAGAATCTGATTTGTGGTGAGGGGAGAGAGATAAAAGCTCATTTAGGAACGACATGAACATGCTGCGTAGTTAGCTCTTTATCAGTAAATATCTCCACTGCGATTAAGAAAAGCAGTAGCGTAATAAATAAAGTACTTCCTGGTATGGTTACTGTACTGGTAACTCCCCAGAAGCATCTGGATTGTGCTGTGGGAACAGAGAAAAAAGCTCATTTAGGACCTGCACTTACAAAGGGGGTAGGCAGCTGTATATCAGGGAGTAAACCTTCTGAGAATAAAAACAGCTGGAGCTTGTTAAGGTAATTACACAGGGGAAAGGATAATGTACTGGGAACTCCTCAGAAGAATGTGATTTGTGGTGAGGGGAGAGAGATAAAAGCTCATTTAGGGGACAGGGGATATAGCCTAGTGGCAAGAGTGCCTGCCTCTGATACATGAGGACCTAGGTTCGGTTCCCCAGCCCCACATATACAGAAAACGGCCAGAAGGGGCGCTGTGGCTCAAGTGGCAGAGTGCTACCCTTGAGCGGGAAGAAGCCAGGGACAGTGCTCAGTCCCTGAGTCCAAGGCCCAGGACTGGGAAAAAAAAAGAAAAAAAAAGCTCATTTAGGAACGACATAAACATGCTGCGTAGGTAGCTGTTTATCAGTAAATATCTCCACTGAGATTAAGAAAAGCAGTAGATTAATAAATTAAGTACTTCCTGGTATGGTTACTGTACTGGTAACTCCCCAAAAGAATCTGGATTGTGGTGAGGGAACAGAGAAAAAAGCTCATTTAGGACCTGCACTTACGAAGGGGGTAGGCAGCTGTATATCAGGGAGTAAACCTTCTTAGAATAAAAACAGCTGGAGCTTGTTAAGGTAATTACACAGGGGAAAGGATAATGTACTGGGAACTCCTCAGAAGAATCTGATTTGTGGTGAGGGGAAAGATAAAAGCTCATTTAGGAACGACATGAACATGCTGCGTAGGTAGCTCTTTATCAGTAAATATCTCCACTGAGATTAAGAAAAGCAGTAGCTTAATAAATAAAGTACTTCCTGGTATGGTTACTGTACTGGTAACTCCCCAAAAGTATCTGGATTGTGGTGAGGGAACAGAGAAAAAAGCTCATTTAGGACCTGCACTTACGAAGGGGGTAGGCAGCAGTATATCAGGGAGTAAACCGTCTGAGAAAAAAAACAGCTGGAGCTTGTTAAGGTGTTAAGGTAATTACACAGGGGAAAGGATAATGTACTGGGAACTCCTCAGAAGAATCTGATTTGTGGTGAGGGGAGAGAGATAAAAGCTCATTTAGGAACGACAAGAACATGCTGCCTAGGTGGCTGTTTATCAGCAAATATCTCCACTGAAATTAAGAAAAGCAGTAGCTTAATAAATTAAGTACTTCCTGGTATGGTTACTGTACTGGTAATTCCCCAAAAGAATCTGGATTGTGGTGAGGGAACAGAGAAAAAAGCTCATTTAGGACCTGCACTTACGAAAGGGGTAGGCAGCTGTATATCAGGTAGTAAACCTTCTGAGAATAAAAACAGCTGGAGAGCGTAAAGGTAATTACACAGTGGAAAGGATAATGTACTGGCAACTCCTCAGAAGAATCTGATTTGTGGTGTGGGGAGAGAGATAAAAGCTCATTTAATAATGACATGAACATGCTGCGTAGGTAGCTGTTTATCAGTAAATATCTCCACTGAGATTAAGAAAAGCAGTAGCTTAATAACTTCAGTACTTCCTGGTGTGGTTACTGTACTTGTAACTCCCCAAAAGAATCTGGATTGTGGTGAGGGAACAGAGAAAAAAGCTCATTTAGGACCTGCACTTACGAAAGGGGTAGGCAGCTGTATATCAGGGAGTAAACCTTCTGAGAATAAAAACAGCTGGAGCTTGTTAAGGTAATTACACAGGGGAAAGGATAATGTACTGGGAACTCCTCAGAAGAATCTGATTTGTGGTGAGGGGAGAGAGATAAAATCTCATTTAGGAACGACATGAACATGCTCCGTAGGTAGCTGTTTATAAGTAAATATCTCCACTGAGATTAAGAAAAGCAGTAGCTTAATAAATTAAGTACTTCCTCGTATGGTGACTGTACTGGTAACTCCCCAAAAGAATCTGCCTTGTGGTGAGGGAACAGAGAAAAAAGCTCATTTAGGACCTGCACTTACGAAGGGGGTAGGCAGCTGTATATCAGGGAGTAAACCTTCTGAGAATAAAAACAGCTGGAGCTTGTTGATGTAATTACACAGGGGAAAGGTTAATGTACCGGGAACTCCTCAGAAGAATCTGATTTGTGGTGAGGGGAGAGAGATAAAAACTCATTTAGGAACGACATGAACATGATGCGTAGGTAGCTGTTTATCAGTAAATATCTGCACTGAGATTAAGAAAAGCAGTAGCTTAATAAATTAAGTACTTCCTGGTATGGTTACTGTACTGGTAACACCCCAAAAGAATCTGGATTGTGGTGAGGGAACAGAGAAAAAAGCTCATTTAGGACCTGCACTTACGAAGGGGGTAGGCAGCTGTATATCAGGGAGTAAACCTTCTGAGAATATAAACAGCTGGAGCTTGTTAAGGTAATTACACAGGGGAAAGGATAGTGTACTGGGAACTCCTCAGAAGAATCTGATTTGTGGTGAGGGGAGAGCGATAAAAGCTCATTAAGAACGACATGAACATGCTGCGTACATAGCTGTTTATCAGTAAATATCTCCACTGAGATTAAGAAAAGCAGTAGCTTAATAAATTAAGTACTTCCTGGTGTGGTTACTGTACTGGTAACTCCCCAAAAGAATCTGGATTGTGGTTAGGGAACAGAGAAAAAAGCTCATTTAGGACCTGCACTTACGAAGGGGGTAGGCAGCTGTATATCAGGGAGTAAACCTTCTGAGAATAAAAACAGCTGGAGCTTGTTAAGGTAATTACACAGGGGAAAGGATAGTGTACTGGGAATTCCTCAGAAGAATCTGATTTGTGGTGAGATGAGAGAGATAAAAGCTCATTTAGGAACGACATGAACATGCTGCGTAGGTACCTGTTTATCAGTAAATATCTCCACTGAGATTAAGAAAAGCAGTAGCATAATAAATTAAGTACTTCCTGATATGGTTACTGTACTGGTAACTCCCCAAAAGAATCTGGATTGTGGTGAGGGAACAGAGAAAAAAGCTCATTTAGGACCTGCACTTACGAAGGGGGTAGGCAGCTGTATATCAGGGAGTAAACCTTCTGAAAATAAAAAAAGCTGGAGCTTGTTAAGGTAATTACACAGGGGAAAGGATAATGTACTGGGAACTCCTCAGAAGAATCTGATTTGTGGTGAGGGGAGAGAGATAAAAGCTCATTTAGGAACGACATGAACATGCTGCGTAAGTAGCTGTTTATCAGTAAATATCTCCACTGAGATTAAGAAAAGCAGTAGCTTAATAAATTAAGTACTTCCTGGTATGTTGACTGTACTGGTAACTCCCCAAAAGAATCTGGATTGTGGTGAGGGAACAGAGAAAAAAAGCTCATTTAGGACCTGCACTGACGAAGGGGGTAGGCAGCTGTATATCAGGGAGTAAACCTTCTGAGAATAAAAACAGCTGGAGCTTGTTAAGGTAATTACACAGGGGAAAGGATAATGTACTATGAACTCCTCAGAAGAATCTGATTTGTGGTGAGGGGAGAGAGATAAAAGCTCATTTAGGAACGACATGAACATGCTGCGTAGGTAGCTGTTTATCAGTAAATATCTCCAATGAGATTAAGAAAAGCAGTAGCTTAATAAATAAAGTACCTCCTGGTATGGTTACTGTTCTGGTAACTCTCCAAAAGAACCTGGATTGTGGTGAGGGAACAGAGAAAAATCTCATTTACGACCTGCCCTTACGAACTGGGTAGGCAGCTGTATATCAGGGAGTAAACCTTCTGAGAATAAAAACAGCTGGAGCTTGTTAAGGTAATTACACAGGGGAAAGGGTAATGTACTGGGAACTCCTCAGAAGAATCTGATTTGTGGTGACGGGAGAGAGATAAAAGCTCATTTAGGAACGACATGTACATGCTGAGTAGGTAGCTGTTTATCAGTAAATATCTCCACTGAGATTAAGAAAAGCTGTAGCTTAATAAATTAAGTACTTCCTGGTATGGTTACTGTACTGGTAACTCCCCAAAAGAATCTGGATTGTGGTGAGGGAACAGAGAAAAAAGCACATTTAGGACCTGCACTTACGAAGGGGGTAGGCAGCTGTATATCAGGGAGTAAACCTGAGAATAAAAAAAGCTGGAGCTTGTTAAGGTATTTCACACGGGGGAAAGGATAATGTACTGGGAACTCCTCAGAAGAATCTGATTTGTGGTGAGGGAAGAGAGATAAAAGCTCATTTAGGAACGACATGAACATGCTGCGTAGGTAGCTGTTTATCAGTAAATATCTCCACTGAGATTAAGAAAAGCAGTAGCTTAATAAATTAAGTACTTCCTGGTACGGTTACTGTACTGGTAACTCCCCAAAGAATCTGGTTTGTGATGAGGGAACAGAGAAAAAAAGCTCATTTAGGACCTGCATTTACGAAGGGGGTAGGCAGCTGTATATCAGGGAGTAAACCTTCTGAGAATAAAAAAAGCTGGAGCTTGTTAAGGTAATTACACAGGGGAAAGGATAATGTACCGGGAACTCCTCAGAAGAATCTGATTTGTGGTGAGGGGAGAGAGATAAAAGCTCATTTAGGAACGACATGAACATGCTGCGTAGGTAGCTGTTTATCAGTAAATATCTCCAATGAGATTAAGAAAAGCAGTAGCTTAATAAATTAAGTACTTCCTGGTATGGTTACTGTACGGGTAACTCCCCAAAACAATCTGGATTGTGGTGAGGGAACTGAGAAAAAAGCTCATTTAGGACCTGCACTTACGAAGGTGGTAGGCAGCTGTATATTAGGGAGTAAACCTTCTGAGAATAAAAACAGCTGGAGCTTGTTAAGGTAATTACACAGGGGAAAGGATTATGTACTGGGAACTCCTCAGAAGAATCTGATTTGTGGTGGGGGGAGAGAGATAAAAGCTCATTTAGGAACGACATGAACATGCTGCCTAGGTAGCTGTTTATCAGTAAATATCTCCACTGAGATTAAGAAAAGCAGTAGCTTAATAAATTAAGTACTGCCTGGTATGGTTACTGTACTGGTAACTCCCCAAAAGAATCTGGATTGTGGTGAGGGAACAGAGAAAAAAGCTCATGTAGGTCCTGCACTTACGAAGGGGGTAGGCAGCTGTATATCAGGGAGTAAACCTTCTGAGAATAAAAACAGCTGGAGCTTGTTGAGGTAATTACACAGGGGAAAGGATAATGTACTGTGAACTCCTCAGAAGAATCTGATTTGTGGTGAGGGGAGAGAGATAAAAACTCATTTAGGAACGACATGAACATGATGCGTAGGTAGCTGTTTATCAGTAAATATCTCCACTGAGATTAAGAAAAGCAGTAGCTTAATAAATTAAGTACTTCCTGGTATGGTTACTGTACTGGTAACTCCCCAAAAGAATCTGGATTGTGGTGAGGGAACAGAGAAAAAACCTCATTTAGGACCTGCACTTACGAAGGGGGTAGGCAGCTGTATATCAGGGAGTAAACCTTCTGAGAATAAAAACAGCTGGAGCTTGTTAAGGTAATTACACAGGGGAAAGGATAGTTTACTGGGAACTCCTCAGAAGAATCTGATTTTTGGTGAGGGGAGAGCGATAAAAGCTCATTTAGGAACGACATGAACATGCTGCGTACATAGCTGTTTATCAGTAAATATCTCCACTGAGATTAAGAAAAGCAGTAGCTTAATAAATTAAGTACTTCCTGGTGTGGTTACTGTACTGGTAACTCCCCAAAAGAATCTGGATTGTGGTGAGGGAACAGAGAAAAAAAGCTCTTTTAGGACCTGCACTTACGAAGGGGGTAGGCAGTAGTAAATCAGGGAGTAAACCTTCTGAGAATAAAATCAGCTGGAGCTTGTTAAGGTAATTACACAGGGGAAAGGATAATGTACCGGGAACTCCTCAGAAGAATCTGATTTGTGGTGAGGGGAGAGAGATAAAAGCTCATTTATGAACGACATGAACATGCTGCGTAGGTAGCTGTTTATCAGTAAATATCTCCAATGACATTAAGAAAAGCAGTAGCTTAATAAATTAAGTACCTCCTGGTATGGTTACTGTTCTGGTAACTCCCCAAAAGAATCTGGATTGTGGTGAGGGAACAGAGAAAAAAGCACATTTAGGACCTGCACTTACGAAGGGGGTAGGCAGCTGTATATCAGGGAGTAAACCTGAGAATAAAAAAAGCTGGAGCTTGTTAAGGTATTTCACACGGGGGAAAGGATAATGTACTGGGAACTCCTCAGAAGTATCTGATTTGTGGTGAGGGAAGAGAGATAAAAGCTCATTTAGGACCTGCTCTAACGAAGGGGGTAGGCAGCTGTATATCAGGGAGTAAAACTTCTGAGAATAAAAACAGCTGGAGCTTGTTGAGGTAATTACACAGGGGAAATGATAATTTACTGGGAACTCCTCAGAAGAATCTGATTTGTGGTGAGGGGAGAGAGATAAAAACTCATTTAGGAACGACATGAACATGCTGCGTAGGTAGCTGTTTGTCAGTAAATATCTCCACTGAGATTAAGAAAAGCAGTAGCTTAATAAATTAAGTACTTCCTGGTATGGTTTCTGTAATGGTAACTCCCCGAAAGAATCTGGATTGTGGTGAGGGAACAGAGAAAAAAGCTCATTTAGGTCCTGCACTTTCGAAGGGGGTAGGCAGCTGTATATCAGGGGGTAAACCTTCTGAGAATAAAAACAGCTGGAGCTTGTTAAGGTAATTACACAGAGGAAAGGATAATGTACTGGGAACTCCTCAGAAGAATCTGATTTGTGGTGAGGGGAGAGAGATAACAGCTCATTTAGGAACGACATGAACATGCTGCGTAGGTAGCTGTTTATCAGTAAATATCTCCACTGAGATTAAGAAAAGCAGTAGCTTAATAAATTAAGTACTTCCTGGTATGGTTACTGTACTGGTAACTCCCCAAAAGAATCTGGATTGTGGTGAAGGAACAGAGAAAAAACCTCATTTAGGACCTGCACTTACGAAGGGGGTAGGCAGCTGTATATCAGGGAGTAAACCTTCTGAGAATAAAAACAGCTGGAGCTTGTGAAGGTAATTACAAAGGGGAAAGGATAATATACTGGAACTCCTCAGAAGAATCGGATTTGTGCTGAGGGGAGAGAGATAAAAGCTCATTGTGGACGACATGAACATGCTGCGTAGGTAGCTGTTTATCAGTAAATATCTCCACTGAGATTAAGAAAAGCAGTAGCTTAATAAATTAAGTACTTCCTGGTATGGATACTCTACTGGTAACTCCCCAAAAGAATCTGGATTGTGGTGAGGGAACAGAGAAAAAAGCTCATATAGGACCTGCACTTACGAAGGGGGTAGGCAGCTGTATATCAGGGAGTAAACCTTCTGAGAATAAAAACAGCTGGAGCTTGTTAAGGTAATTACACAGGGTAAAGGATAATGTACTGGGAACTCCCCAGAAGAATCTGATTTGTGGTGAGGGGAGAGAGATAACAGCTCATTTAGGAACGACATGAACATGCAGCATAGGTACCTGTTTATCAGTAAATATCTCCACTGCGATTAAGAAAAGCAGTAGCTTAATGAATTACGTACTTCCTGGTATGGTTACTGTACTGGTAACTCCCCAAAAGAATCTGGATGGTGGTGAGGGAACAGAGAAAAAACCTCATTTAGGACCTGCACTTACGAAGGGGGTAGGCAGCTGTATATCAGGGAGTAAACCTTCTGAGAATAAAAACAGCTGGAGCTTGTTAAGGTAATTACACAGGGACAAGGATTATGTACTGGGAACTCCTCAGAAGAATCTGATTTATGGTGAGGGGAGAGAGATAAGAGCTCATTTAGGAACGACATGAACATGCTGCGTAGGTAGCTGTTTATCAGTAAATATCTCCACTGAGATTAAGAAAAGCAGTAGCTTAATAAATTAAGTACTTCCTGGTATGGTTACTGTAATGGTGACTCCCCAAAAGAATCGGATTGTGGTGAGGGAACAGAGAAAAAATCTCATTTAGGACCTGCACTTACGAAGGGGCTAGGCAGCTGTATATCAGGGAGTAAACCTTCGGAGAATAAAAACAGCTGGAGCTTGTTAAGATAATTACACAGGGGAAAGGATAATGTACTGGGAACTCCATGGAAGAATCTGGTTTGTGGTGATGGGAGAGAGATAAAAGCTCATTTAGGAACGACATGAACATGGTACGAACATAGCTGTTTCTCAGTAAATATCTCCCCTGAGATTAAGAAAAGCAGTAGCTTAATAAATTTAGTACTTCCTGGTATGGTTACTGTACTGGTAACTCCCCAAAAGAATCTGGATTGTGGTGAGGGAACAGAGAAAAAAGCTCATTTAGGACCTGCACTTACGAAGGGGGTAGGCAGCTGTATATCAGGGAGTAAACCTTCTGAGAATAAAAGCAGCTGGAGCTTGTTAAGGTAATTACACAGGGGAAAGGAAAATGTACGGGGAACTCCTCAGAAGAATCTGATTTGTGGTGAGGGGAGAGAGATAAAAGCTCATTTAGGAACGACATGAACATGCTGCGTAGGTAGCTGTTTATCAGTAAATATCTCCACTGAGATTAAGAAAAGCAGTAGCTTAATAAATTAAGTACTTCCTGGTATGGTTACTGTACTGGTAACTCCCCAAAAGAATCTGGATTGTGGTGAGGGAACAGAGAAAAAAGCTCATTTAGGACCTGCACTTACGAAGGGAGTAGGCAGCTGTATATCAGGGAGTAAACCTTCTGAGAATAAAAACAGCTGGAGCTTGTTAAGGTAATTTGACATGGGAAAGGATAATGTACTGGGAACTCCTCAGAAGAATCTGATTTATGGTGAGGGGAGAGAGATAAGAGCTCATTTAGGAACGACATGAACATGCTGCGTAGGTAGCTGTTTATCAGTAAATATCTCCACTGAGATTAAGAAAAGCAGTAGCTTAATAAATTAAGTACTTCCTGGTATGGTTACTGTAATGGTGACTCCCCAAAAGAATCGGATTGTGGTGAGGGAACAGAGAAAAAAGCTCATTTAGGACCTGCACTTACGAAGGGGCTAGGCAGCTGTATATCAGGGAGTAAACCTTCGGAGAATAAAAACAGCTGGAGCTTGTTAAGGTAATTTGACATGGGAAAGGATAATGTACTGGGAACTCCTCAGAAGAATCTGATTTGTGGTGAGGGGAGAGAGATAAAAGCTCATTTATGAACGACATGAACATGCTGCGTAGGTAGCTGTTTATCAGTAAATATCTCCACTGAGATTAAGAAAAGCAGTAGCTTAATAAATTAAGTACTTCCTGGTATGGTTACTGTACTGGTAATTCCCCAAAAGAATATGGATTTTGGTGAGGGAATAGAGAAAAAAGCTCATTTAGGACCTGCATTTACGAAGGGGGTAGGCATCTGTATATCAGGGAGTAAACCTTCTGAGAATAAAAACAGCTGGAACTTGTTAAGGTAATTACACAGGGGAAAGGATAATGTACTGGGAACTCCTCAGAAGAATCTGATTTGTGGTGAGGGGAGAGAGA
This sequence comes from Perognathus longimembris pacificus, assembly GCF_023159225.1. NCBI lineage: Eukaryota > Metazoa > Chordata > Mammalia > Rodentia > Heteromyidae > Perognathus > Perognathus longimembris. The sequence continues at coordinate 35,423 of NW_025957480.1, forward strand.
TAAAAGCTCATTTAGGAACGACATGAACATGGTACGAACATAGCTGTTTCTCAGTAAATATCTCCCCTGAGATTAAGAAAAGCAGTAGCTTAATAAATTTAGTACTTCCTGGTATGGTTACTGTACTGGTAACTCCCCAAAAGAATCTGGATTGTGGTGAGGGAACAGAGAAAAAAGCTCATTTAGGACCTGCACTTACGAAGGGGGTAGGCAGCTGTATATCAGGGAATAAACCTTCGGAAAATAAAAACACCTGGAGCTTGTTAAGGTAATTTCACAGGAGAAAGGAAAATGTACTGGGAACTCCTCAGAAGAATCTGATTTGTAGTCAGGGGAGAGAGAAAAAAGCTCATTTAGGAACGACATGAACATGCTGCGTACTTAGCTGTTTATCAGTAAATATCTCCACTGAGATTAAGAAAAGCAGTAGCTTAATAAATTAAGTACTTCCTGGTATGGTTACTGTACTGGTAACTCCCCAAAAGAATCTGGATTGTGGTGAGGGAACAGAGAAAAAAGCACATTTAGGACCTGCATTTACGAAGGTTGTAGGCAGCTGTATATCAGGGAGTAAACCTTCTGAGAATAAAAACAGCTGGAGCTTGTTAAGGTAATTACACAGGGGAAAGGATAATGTACTGGGAACTCCTCAGAAGAATTTGATTTGTGGTGAGTGGAGAGAGATAAATGCTCATTTAGGAACGACATGAACATGCTGCGTAGGTAGCTGTTTATCAGTAAATATCTCCACTGAGATTAAGAAAAGCAGTAGCTTAATAAATTAAGTACTTCCTGGTATGGTTACTGTACTGGTAACTCCCCAAAAGAATCTGGATTGTGGTGAGGGAACAGAGAAAAAAGCTCATTTAGGACCTGCACTTACGAAGGGGGTAGGCAGCTGTATATCAGGGAGTAAAACTTCTGAGAATAAAAACAGCTGGAGCTTGTTAAGGTAATTACACAGGGGAAAGGATAATGTACTGGGAACTCCTCAGAAGAATGTGATTTGTGGTGAGGGGAGAGAGATAAAAGCTCATTTAGGAACGACATGAACATGCTGCGTAGGTAGCTGTTTATCACGTAAGAACTCCACTGAGATTAAGAAAAGCAGTAGCTTAATAAATTAAGTACTTCCTGGTATGGTTACTGTACTGGTAACTCCGCAAAAGAATCTGGATTGTGGTGAGGGAACAGAGAAAAAAGCTCATTTAGGACCTGCACTTACGAAGGTTGTAGGCAGCTGTATATCAGGGAGTAAACCTTCTGAGAATAAAAACAGCTGGAGCTTGTTAAGGTAATTACACAGGGGAAAGGATAATGTACTGGGAACTCCTCAGAAGAATCTGATTTGTGGTGAGGGGAGAGAGATAAATGCTCATTTAGGAACGACATGGACATGCTGCGTAGGTAGCTGTTTATCAGTAAATATCTCCACTGAGATTAAGAAAAGCAGTAGCTTAATAAATTAAGTACTTCCTGGTATGGTTACTGTACTGGAAACTCCCCAAAAGAATCTGGATTGTGGTGCGGGAACAGAGAAAAAAGCTCATTTAGGACCTGCACTTACGAAGGGGGTAGGCCGCTGTATATCAGGGAGTAAACCTTCTGAGAATAAAAACAGCTGGAGCTTGTTAAGGTAATTACACAGGGGAAAGGATAATGTACTGGGAACTCCTCAGAAGAATGTGATTTGTGGTGCTGGGAGAGAGATAAAAGCTCATTTAGGGGGCAGGGGATATAGCCTAGTAGCAAGAGTGCCTGCCTCTGATACATGAGGCCCTAGTTTCGGTTCCCCAGCACCACATATACCGAAAACGGCCAGAAGCGGCGCTGTGGCTCAAGTGGCAGAGTGCTAGCCTTGAGCGGGAAGAAGCCAGGGACTGTGCTCAGGCCCTGAGTCCAAGGCCCAAGACTGGCCAAAAGAAAAAAAAAAAAAAGCTCATTTAGGAACGACATGAACATGCTGCGTAGGTAGCTGTTTATCAGTAAATATCTCCACTGAGATTAAGAAAAGCAGTAGCTTAATAAATTAAGTACTTCCTGGTATGGTTACTGTACTGGTAACTCCCCAAAAGAATCTGGATTGTGGTGAGGGAACAGAGAAAAAAGCTCATTTAGGACCTGCACTTACGAAGGGGTAGGCAGCTGTATATCAGGGAGTAAACCTTCTGAGAATAAAAACAGCTGGAGCTTGTTAAGGTAATTACACAGGGGAACGGATAATGTACTGGGAACTCCTCAGAAGAATCTGATTTGTGGTGAGGGGAGAGAGATAAAAGCTCATTTAGGAACGACATGGACATGCTGCGTAGGTAGCTGTTTATCAGTAAATATCTCCACTGAGATTAAGAAAAGCAGTAGCTTAATAAATTAAGTACTTCCTGGTATGGTTACTGTACTGGTAACTCCCCAAAAGAATCTGGATTGTGGTGAGGGAACAGAGAAAAAAGCTCATTTAGGACCTGCACTTACGAAGGGTGTAGGCAGCTGTAAACCAGGGAGTAAACCTTCTGAGAATAAAAACAGCTGGAGCTTGTTAAGGTAATTACACAGGGGAAAGGATAATGTACTGGGAACTCCTCAGAAGAATGTGATTTGTGGTGAGGGGAGAGAGATAAAAGCTCATTTAGGGGGCAGGGGATATAGCCTATTGGCAAGAGTGCCTGCCTCTGATACATGAGGCCCTATGTACGGTTCCCCAGCACCACATATACAGAAAACGGCCAGAAGCAGCGCTGTGGCTCAAGTGGCAGAGTGCTAGCCTTGAGCGGGAAGAAGCCAGGGACAGTGCTCAGGCCCTGAGTCCAAGGCCCAGGACTGGCGAAAAAAAAAAAAAAAAAAAAAAAGCTCATTTAGGAACGACATGAACATGCTGCGTGGGTAGCTGTTTATCACTAAATATCTCCACTGAGATTACTAAAAGCAGTAGCTTAATAAATTAAGTACTTCCTGGTATGGTTACTGTACTGGTAACTCCCCAAAAGAATCTGGATTGTGGGGAGGGAACAGAGAAAAAAGCTCATTTAGGACCTGCACTTACGAAGGGGGTAGGCAGGTGTATATCAGGGAGTACACCATCTGAGAATAAAAACAGCTGGAGCTTGTTAAGGTAATTACAAAGGGGAAAGGATAATGTACTGGGAACTCCTCAGAAGAATCTGATTTGTGGTGAGGGGAGAGAGATAAAAGCTCATTTAGGAACGACATGAACATGCTGCGTAGGTAGCTGTTTATCAGTAAATATCTCCACTGAGATTAAGAAAAGCAGTAGCTTAATAAATTAAGTACTTCTTGGTATGGGTACTGTACTGGTAACTCCCCAAAAGAATCTGGATTGTGGTGAGGGAACAGAGAAAAAAGCTCATTTAGGACCTGCACTTACGAAGGGGGTAGGCAGCTGTATATGAGGGAGTAAACCTTCTGAGAATAAAAACAGCTGGAGCTTGTTAAGGTAATTACACAGGGGAAAGGATAATGTACTGGGAACTCCTCAATAGAATCTGATTGGTGGTGAGGGGAGAGAGATAAAAGCTCATTTAGGAACAACATGAACATGAACATGCTGCGTAGGTAGCTGTTTATCAGTAAATATCTCCACTGAGATTAAGAAAAGCAGTAGCTTAATGAATTAAGTACTTCCTGGTATGGTTACTGTACTGGTAACTCCCCAAAAGAATCTGGATTGTGATGAGGGAACAGAGAAAAAAGCTCATTTAGGACCTGCACTTACGAGGGGGGTAGGCAGCTGTATATCAGGGAGTAAACCTTCTGAGAATAAAAACAGCTGGAGCTTGTTAAGGTAATTACACAGGGGAAAGGATAATGTACTGGGAACTCCTCAGAAGAATCTGATTTGTGGTGAGGGGGAGATATAAAAGCTCATTTAGGAACGACATGAACATGCTGCGTATGTAGCTGTTTATCAGTAAATATCTCTACTGAGATTAAGAAAAGCAATAGCTTAATAAATTAAGTACTTCCGGCTATGGTTACTGTACTGGTAACTCCCCAAAAGGATCTGGATTGTGGTGAGGGAACATAGAAAATAGCTCATTCAGGACCTGCACTTACAAAGGGGGTAGGCAGCTGTATATCAGGGAGTAAACATTCTGAGAAATAAAACAGCTGGAGCTTGTTAAGGTAATTACACAGGGGAAAGGATATTGTCCTGGGAACTCCTCAGAAGAATCTGATTTGTGGTGAGGGGAGAGAGATAAAAGCTCATTTAGGAACGACATGAACATGCTGCGTAGGTAGCTGTTTATCAGTAAATATCTCCACTGAGATTAAGAAAAGCAGTAGCTTAATAAATTAAGTACTTCCTGGTATGGTTACTGTACTGGTAACTCCCCAAAAGAATCTGGATTGTGGTGAGGGAACAGAGAAAAATGCTCATTTAGGACCTGCACTTACGAAGGGGGTAGGCAGCTGTATATCAGGGAGTAAACCTTCTGAGAATAAAAACAGCTGGAGCTTGTTAAGGTAATTACACAGGGGAAAGGATAATGTACTGGGAACTCCTCAGAAGAATCTGATTTGTGGTGAGGGGAGAGAGATAAAAGCTCATTTAGGAACGACATGAACATGCTGCGTAGGTCGCTGTTTATCAGTTAATATCTCCACTGAGATTAAGAAAAGCAGTAGCTAAATAAATTAAATACTTCCTGGTATGGTTACTGTACTGGTAACTCCCCAAAAGAATCTGGATTGTGGTGAGGGAACAGAGAAAAAAGCTCATTTAGGCCCTGCACTTACGAAGAGGGTAGGCAACTGTATATCAGGGAGTAAACCTTCTGAGAATAAAAACAGCTGGAGCTTGTTAAGGTAATTACACAGGGGAAAGGATAATGTACTGGGAACTCCTCAGAAGAATCTGATTTGTGGTGAGTGGAGAGAGATAAAAGTTCATTTAGGAACGACATGAACATGCTGCGTAGGTAGCTGTTTATCAGTAAATATCTCCACTGAGATTAAGAAAAGCAGAAGCTTAATAAATTAAGTACTTCCTGGTATGGTTACTGTACTGGTAACTCCCCAAAAGAATCTGGATTGTGGTGAGGGAACAGAGAAAAAAGCTCATTTAGGACCTGCACTTACGAAGGGGGTAGGCAGCTGTATATCAGGGAGTAAACCTTCTGAGAACAAAAACAGCTGGAGCTCGTTAAGGTAATTACACAGGGGAAAGGATAATGTACTGGGAACTCCTCAGAAGAATCTGATTTGTGGTGAGGGGGAGAGATAAAAGCTCATTTAGGAACGACATGAACATGCTGCGTATGTAGCTGTTTATCAGTAAATATCTCTACTGAGATTAAGAAAGGCAATAGCTTAATAAATTAAGTACTTCCGGCTATGGTTACTGTACTGGTAACTCCCCAAAAGGATCTGGATTGTGGTGAGGGAACATAGAAAATAGCTCATTCAGGACCTGCACTTACAAAGGGGGTAGGCAGCTGTATATCAGGGAGTAAACATTCTGAGAAATAAAACAGCTGGAGCTTGTTAAGGTAATTACACAGGGGAAAGGATATTGTCCTGGGAACTCCTCAGAAGAATCTGATTTGTGGTGAGGGGAGAGAGATAAAAGCTTATTTAGGAACGACATGAACATGCTGCGTAGGTAGCTGTTTATCAGTAAATATGTCCACTGAGATTAAGAAAAGCAGTAGCTTAATAAATTAAGTACTTCCTGGTATGGTTACTGTACTGGTAACTCCCCAAAAGAATCTGGATTGTGGTGAGGGAACAGAGAAAATAGCTCATTTAGGACCTGACCTTACGAAGCGGGTAAGCAGCTGTATATCAGGGAGTAAACCTTCTGAGAATAAAAACTGCTGTAGCTTGTTAAGGTAATTACACAGGGGAAAGGATAATGTACTGGGAACTCCTCAGAGGAATCTGATTTGTGGTGAGGGGAGAGAGATAAAAGCTTATTTAGGAACGACATGAACATGCTGCGTAGGTAGCTGTTTATCAGTAAATATCTCCACTGAGATTAAGAAAAGCAGTAGCTTAATAAATTAAGTACTTCCTGGTATGGTTACTGTACTGGTAACTCCCCAAAAGAATCTGGATTGTGGTGAGGGAACAGAGAAAAAAGCTCATTTAGGACCTGCACTTACGAAGGGGGTAGGCAGCTGTATATCAGGGAGTAAACCTTCTGAGAATAAAAACAGCTGGAGCTTGTTAAGGTAATTACACAGGGGAAAGGATAATGTACTGGGAACTCCTCAGAAGAATCTGATTTGTGGTGAGGGGAGAGAGATAAAAGCTCATTTAGGAACGACATGAACATGCTGCGTAGGTAGCTGTTTATCAGTAAATATCTCCACTGAGATTAAGAAAAGCAGTAGCTTAATAAATTAAGTACTTCCTTGTATGGTTACTGTACTGGTAACTCCCCAAAAGAATCTGGATTGTGGTGAGGGAACAGAGAAAAAAGCTCATTTAGGACCTGCACTTACGAAGGGCGTAGGCAGCTGTATATCAGGGAGTAAACCTTCTGAGAATAAAAACAGCTGGGCTTGTTAAGGTAATTACACAGGGGAAAGGATAATGTACTGGGAACGCCTCAGAAGAATCTGATTTGTGGTGAGGGGAGAGAGATAAAAGCTCATTTAGGAACGACATGAACATGCTGCGTAGGTAGCTGTTTGTCAGTAAATATCTCCACTGAGATTAAGAAAAGCAGTAGCTTAATAAATTAAGTACTTCCTGGTATGGTTACTGTACTGGTAACTCCCCAAAAGAATCTGGATTGTGGTGAGGGAACAGAGAAAAAAGCTCATTTAGGACCTGCACTTACGAAGGGGGTAGGCAGCTGTATATCAGGGTGTAAACATTCTGAGAATAAAAACAGCTGGAGCTTGTTAAAGTAATTACACAGGGGAAAGGATAATGTACTGGGAACTCCTCAGAAGAGTCTGATTTGTGGTGAGGGGAGAGAGATAAAATCTCATTTAGGAACGACATGAACATGCTGCGTAGGTAGCTGTTTATCAGTAAATATCTCCACTGAGATTAAGAAAAGCAGTAGCTTAATAAATTAAGTACTTCCTGGTATGGTTACTGTACTGGCAACTCCCCAAAAGAATCTGGATTGTGGTGAGGGAACAGAGAAAAAAGCTCATTTAGGACCTGCACTTACGAAGGGGGTAGGCAGCTGTATATCAGGGAGTAAACATTCTGAGAATAAAAACAGCTGGAGCTTGTTAAAGTAATTACACAGGGGAAAGGATAATGTACTGGGAACTCCTCAGAAGAATCTGATTTGTGGTGAGGGGAGAGAGATAAAAGCTCATTTAGGAACGACATGAACATGCTGGGTAGCTACCTGTTTATCAGTAAATATCTCCACTGGGATTAAGCAGTAGCTTAATGAATTAAGTACTTCCTGGTATTGTTACTGTACTGGTAACTTCCCAAAAGAATCTGGATTGTGGTGAGGGAACAGAGAAAAATGCTCATTTAGGACCTGCTCTTACGACGGGGGTAGGCAACTGTATATCAGGGAGTAAACCTTCTGAGAATAAAAACAGCTGGAGCTTGTTAACGTAATTACACAGGGGAAAGGATAATGTACTGGGAACTCCTCAGAAGAATCTGATTTGTGGTGAGGGGGAGAGATAAAAGCTCATTTAGGAACGACATGAACATGCTGCGTATGTAGCTGTTTATCAGTAAATATCTCTACTGAGATTAAGAAAAGCAATAGCTTAATAAATTAAGTCCTTCCGGCTATGGTTACTGTACTGGTAACTCCCCAAAAGGATCTGGATTGTGGTGAGGGAACATAGAAAATAGCTCATTCAGGACCTGCACTTACAAAGGGGGTAGGCAGCTGTTTATCAGGGAGTAAACATTCTGAGAAATAAAACAGCTGGAGCTTGTTAAGGTAATTACACAGGGGAAAGGATAATGTACTGGGAACTCCTCAGAAGAATCTGATTTGTGGTGAGTGGAGAGAGATAAAAGTTCATTTAGGAACGACATGAACATGCTGCGTAGGTAGCTGTTTATCAGTAAATATCTCCACTGAGATTAAGAAAAGCAGAAGCTTAATAAATTAAGTACTTCCTGGTATGGTTACTGTACTGGTAACTCCCCAAAAGAATCTGGATTGTGGTGAGGGAACAGAGAAAAAAGCTCATTTAGGACCTGCACTTACGAAGGGGGTAGGCAGCTGTATATCAGGGAGTAAACCTTCTGAGAACAAAAACAGCTGGAGCTCGTTAAGGTAATTACACAGGGGAAAGGATAATGTACTGGGAACTCCTCAGAAGAATCTGATTTGTGGTGAGGGGGAGAGATAAAAGCTCATTTAGGAACGACATGAACATGCTGCGTATGTAGCTGTTTATCAGTAAATATCTCTACTGAGATTAAGAAAGGCAATAGCTTAATAAATTAAGTACTTCCGGCTATGGTTACTGTACTGGTAACTCCCCAAAAGGATCTGGATTGTGGTGAGGGAACATAGAAAATAGCTCATTCAGGACCTGCACTTACAAAGGGGGTAGGCAGCTGTATATCAGGGAGTAAACATTCTGAGAAATAAAACAGCTGGAGCTTGTTAAGGTAATTACACAGGGGAAAGGATATTGTCCTGGGAACTCCTCAGAAGAATCTGATTTGTGGTGAGGGGAGAGAGATAAAAGCTCATTTAGGAACGACATGAACATGCTGCGTAGGTAGCTGTTTATCAGTAAATATCTCCACTGAGATTAAGAAAAGCAGTAGCTTAATAAATTAAGTACTTCCTGGTATGGTTACTGTACTGGTAACTCCCCAAAAGAATCTGGATTGTGGTGGGGGAACAGAGAAAAAAGCTCATTTAGGAAATGCACTTACGAAGGGGGTAGGCAGCTGTATATCAGGGAGTAAACCTTCTGAGAATAAAAACAGCTGGAGCTTGTTAAGGTAATTACACAGGGGAAAGGATAATGTACGGGGAACTCCTCAGAAGAATCTGATTTGTGGTGAGGGGAGAGAGATAAAAGCTCATTTAGGAACGACATGAACATGCTGCGTAGGTAGCTGTTTATCAGTTAATATCTCCACTGAGATTAAGAAAAGCAGTAGCTTAATAAATTAAGTACTTCCTGGTATGGTTACTGTACTGGTAACTCCCCAAAAGCATCTGGATTGTGGTGAGGGAACAGAGAAAAATGCTCATTTAGGACCTGCACTTACGAAGGGGGTAGGCAGCTGTATATCAGGGAGTAAACCTTCTGAGAATAAAAACAGCTGGAGCTTGTTAAGGTAATTACACAGGGGAAAGGATAATGTACTGGGAACTCCTCAGAAGAATCTGATTTGTGGTGAGGGGAGAGAGATAAAAGCTCATTTAGGAACGACATGAACATGCTGCGTAGGTAGCTGTTTATCAGTTAATATCTCCACTGAGATTAAGAAAAGCAGTAGCTTAATAAATTAAATACTTCCTGGTATGGTTACTGTACTGGTAACTCCCCAAAAGAATCTGGATTGTGGTGAGGGAACAGAGAAAAAAGCTCATTTAGGACCTGCACTTACGAAGAGGGTAGGCAACTGTATATCAGGGAGTAAACCTTCTGAGAATAAAAACAGCTGGAGCTTGTTAAGGTAATTACACAGGGGAAAGGATAATGTACTGGGAACTCCTCAGAAGAATCTGATTTGTGGTGAGTGGAGAGAGATAAAAGTTCATTTAGGAACGACATGAACATGCTGCGTAGGTAGCTGTTTATCAGTAAATATCTCCACTGAGATTAAGAAAAGCAGAAGCTTAATAAATTAAGTACTTCCTGGTATGGTTACTGTACTGGTAACTCCCCAAAAGAATCTGGATTGTGGTGAGGGAACAGAGAAAAAAGGTCATTTAGGACCTGCACTTACGAAGGGGGCAGGCAGCTGTATATCACGGAGTAAAACTTCTGAGAATAAAAACAGCTGGAGCTTCTTAAGGAAATTACACAGGGGAAAGGATAATGTACTGGGAACTCCTCAGAAGAATCTGATTTGTGGTGAGGGGAGAGAGATAAAAGCTCATTTAGGAACGACATGAACATGCTGCGTAGGTAGCTGTTTATCAGTAAATATCTCCACTGAGATTAAGAAAAGCAGTAGCTTAATAAATTTAGTACTTCCTGGTATGGTTACTGTACTGGTAACTCCCCAAAGAATCTGGATTGTGGTGAGGGAACAGAGAAAAAAGCTCATTTAGGACCTGCACTTACGAAGGGGGTAGGCAGCTGTATATCAGGGAGTAAACCTTCTGAGAATAAAAACAGCTGGAGCTTGTTAAGGTAATTACACAGGGGAAAGGATAATGTACTGGGAACTCCTCAGAAGAATCTGATTTGTGGTGAGGGGAGAGAGATAAAAGCTCATTTAGGAACGACATGAACATGCTGCGTAGGAAGTTGTTTATCAGTAAATATCTCCACTGAGATTAAGAAAAGCAGTAGCTTAATAAATTAAGTACTTCCTGGTATGGTTACTGTACTGGTAACTCCCCAAAAGAATCTGGATTGTGGTGAGGGAACAGAGAAAAAAGCTCATTTAGGACCTGCACTTACGAAGGGGGTAGGCAGCTGTATATCAGGGAGTAAACCTTCTGAGAATAAAAACAGCTGGAGCTTGTTAAGGTAATTACACAGGGGAAAGGATAATGTACTGGGAACTCCTCAGAAGAGTCTGATTTGTGGTGAGGGAAGAGAGATAAAAGCTCATTTATGGGCTGGGGATATAGCCTAGTGGCAAGAGTGCCTGCCTCGGATACACGAGGCCCTAGGTTCGATTCCCCAGCACCACATATACAGAAAACGGCCAGAAGCGGCGCTGTGGCTCAAGTGGCAGAGTGCTTGCCTTGAGCGGGAAGAAGTCAGGGTCAGTGCTCAGGCCCTGAGTCCAAGGCCCAGGACTGGCCAAAAAACAAAACACAACAAAACAAAACAAAAAAAAAAAGCTCATTTAGGAAAGACATGAACATGCTGCATACGTAGCTGTATATCAGTAAATATCTCCACTGAGATTAAGAAAAGCAGTCGCTTAATAAATTAAGTACTTCCTGGTATGGTTACTGTACTGGTAACTCCCCAAAAGAATCTGGATTGTGGTGAGGGAACAGAGAAAAAAGCTCATTTAGGACCTGCACTTACGAAGGGGGTAGGCCGCTGTATATCAGGGAGTAAACCTTCTGAGAATAAAAACAGCTGGAGCTTGTTAAGGTAATTACACAGGGGAAAGGATAATGTACTGGGAACTCCTCAGAAGAATCTGTTTTGTGGTGAGGGGAGAGATAAAAGCTCATTTAGGAACGACATGAACATGCTGCGTAGGTAGCTGTTTATCAGTAAATATCTCCACTGAGATTAAGAAAAGGAGTAGCTTAATAAATTAAGTACTTCCTGGTATGGTTACTGTACTGGTAACTCCCCAAAAGAATCTGGATTGTGGTGAGGGAACATAGAAAATAGCTCATTTAGGACCAGCACTTACGAAGGGGGTAGGCAGCTGTATATCAGGGAGTAAACCTTCTGAGAACAAAAACAGCTGGAGCTTGTTAAGGTAATTACACAGGGGAAAGGATAATGTACTGGGAACTCCTCAGAAGAATCTGATTCGTGGTGAGGGGAGAGAGATAAAAGCTCATTTAGGAACGACATGAACATGCTGCGTAGGTACCTGTTTATCAGTAAATATCTCCACTGAGATTAAGAAAAGCAGTAGCTTAATAAATTAAGTACTTCCTGGTATGGATACTGTACTGGTAACTCCCCAAAAGAATCTGGATTGTGATGAGGGAACAGAGAAAAAAGCTCATTTAGGACCTGCACTTACGAAGGGGGTAGGCAGCTGTATATCAGGGAGTAAACCTTCTGAGAACAAAAACAGCTGGAGCTTGTGAAGGTAATTACACAGGGGAAAGGATAATGTACTGGGAACTCCTCAGAAGAATCTGATTTGTGGTGAGGGGAGAGAGATAAAAGCTCATTTAGGAACGACATGAACATGCTGCGTAGGTAGCTGTTTATCAGTAAATTTCTCCACTGAGATTAAGAAAAGCAGTAGCTTAATAAATTAAGTACTTCCTGGTATGGTTACTGTACTGGTCACTCCCCAAAAGAATCTGGATTGTGGTGAGGGAACAGAGAAAAAAGCTCATTTAGGACCTGCACTTACGAAGGGGGTAGGCAGCTGTATATCAGGGAGTAAACCTTCTGAGAATAAAAACAGCTGGAGCTTGTTAAAGTAATTACACAGGGGAAAGGATAATGTACTGGGAACTCCTCAGAAGAATCTGATTTGTGGTGAGGGGAGAGAGATAAAAGCTCATTTAGGAACGACATGAACATGCTGGGTAGGTACCTGTTTATCAGTAAATATCTCCACTGGGATTAAGCAGTAGCTTAATGAATTAAGTACTTCCTGGTATTGTTACTGTACTGGTAACTTCCCAAAAGAATCTGGATTGTGGTGAGGGAACAGAGAAAAATGCTCATTTAGGACCTGCTCTTACGACGGGGGTAGGCAGCTGTATATCAGGGAGTAAACCTTCTGAGAATAAAAACAGCTGGAGCTTGTTAAGGTAATTACACAGGGGAAAGGATAATGTACTGGGAACTCCTCAGAAGAATCTGATTTGTGGTGAGGGGAGAGAGATAAAAGCTCATTTAGGAACGACATGAACATGCTGCGTAGGTAGCTGTTTATCAGTTAATATCTCCACTGAGATTAAGAAAAGCAGTAGCTTAATAAATTAAGTACTTCCTGTTATGGTTACTGTACTGGTAACTCCCCAAAAGAATCTGGATTGTGGTGAGGGAACAGAGAAAAAAGCTCATTTAGGACCTGCACTTACGAAGGGGGTAGGCAGCTGTATATCAGGGAGTAAACCTTCTGAGAATAAAAACAGCTGGAGCTTCTTAAGGGAATTACACAGGGGAAAGGATAATGTACTGGGATCTCCTCAGAAGAATCTGATTTGTGGTGAGGGGAGAGAGATAAAAGCTCATTTAGGAACGACATGATCATGCTGCGTAGGTAGCTGTTTATCAGTAAATATCTCCACTGAGATTAAGAAAAGCAGTAGCTTAATAAATTAAGTACTTCCTGGTATGGTTACTGTACTGGCAACTCCCCAAAAGAATCTGGATTGTGGTGAGGGAACAGAGAAAAAAGCTCATTTAGGACCTGCACTTACGAAGGGGGTAGGCAGCTGTATATCAGGGAGTAAACCTTCTGAGAATAAAAACAGCTGGAGCTTGTTAAAGTAATTACACAGGGGAAAGGATAATGTACTGGGAAATCCTCAGAAGAATCTGATTTGTGGTGAGGGGAGAGAGATAAAAGCTCATTTAGGAACGACATGAACATGCTGGGTAGGTAGCTGTTTATCAGTAAATATCTCCACTGAGATTAGGCAGTAGCTTAATGAATTAAGTACTTCCTGGTATGGTTACTGTACTGGTAACTCCCCAAAAAAATCTGGATTGTGATGAGGGAACAGAGAAAAAAGCTCATTTAGGACCTGCACTTACGACGGGGGTAGGCAGCTGTATATCAGGGAGTAAACCTTCTGAGAATAAAAACAGCTGGAGCTTGTTAAGGTAATTACACAGGGGAAAGGATAATGTACTGGGAACTCCTCAGAAGAATCTGATTTGTGGTGAGGGGAGAGAGATAAAAGCTCATTTAGGAACGACATGAACATGCTGCGTAGGTAGCTGTTTATCACTTAATATCTCCACTGAGATTAAGAAAAGCAGTAGCTTAATAAATTAAATACTTCCTGGTATGGTTACTGTACTGGTAACTCCCCAAAAGAATCTGGATTGTGGTGAGGGAACAGAGAAAAAAGCTCATTTAGGACCTGCACTTACGAAGAGGGTAGGCAACTGTATATCAGGGAGTAATCATTCTGAGAATAAAAACAGCTGCAGCTTGTTAAGGGAATTACACAGGGGAAAGGAAAATGTACTGGGAACTCCTCAGAAGAATCTGATTTGTGGTGAGGGGAGAGAGATAAAAGTTCATTTAGGAACGACATGAACATGCTGCGTAGGTAGCTGTTTATCAGTAAATATCTCCACTGAGATTAAGAAAAGCAGAAGCTTAATAAATTAAGTACTTCCTGGTATGGTTACTGTACTGGTAACTCCCCAAAAGAATCTGGAGTGTGGTGAGGGAACAGAGAAAAAAGCTCATTTAGGACCTGCACTTACGAAGGGGGCAGGCAGCTGTATATCACGGAGTAAAACTTGTGAGAATAAAAACAGCTGGAGCTTCTTAAGGAAATTACACAGGGGAAAGGATAATGTACTGGGAACTCCTCAGAAGAATCTGATTTGTGGTGAGGGGAGAGAGATAAAAGCTCATTTAGGAACGACATGAACATGCTGCTTAGGTAGCTGTTTATCAGTAAATATCTCCACTGAGATTAAGAAAAGCAGTAGCTTAATAAATTAAGTACTTCCTGGTATGGTTACTGTACTGGTAACTCCCCAAAAGAATCTGGATTGTGCTGAGGGAACAGAGAAAAAAGCTCATTTAGGACCTGCACTTACGAAGGGGGTAGGCAGCTGTATATCAGGGAGTAATCATTCTGAGAATAAAAACAGCTGGAGCTTGTTAAGGTAATTACACAGGGGAAAGGAAAATGTACTGGGAACTCCTCAGAAGAATATGATTTGTAGTGAGGGGAGAGAGATAAAAGCTCATTTAGGAACGACATGAACATGCTGCGTAGGTAGCTGTTTATCAGTAAATATCTCCACTGAGATTAAGAGAAGCAGTAGCTTAATAAATTAAGTACTTCCTGGTATGGTTACTGTACTGGTAACTCCCCAAAAGAATCTGGATTGTGGTGAGGGAACACAGAAAAAACTCATTTAGGACCTGCACTTACGAAGGGGGTAGGCAGCTGTATATCAGGGAGTAAACCTTCGGAGAATAAAAAGAGCTGGAGCTTGTTAAGGTAATTACACAGGGGAAAGGATAATGTACTGGGAACTCCTCAGAAGAATCTGATTTATGGTGAGGGGAGAGAGATAAAAGCTCATTTAGGAACGACATGAACATGCTGCGTAGGTAGCTGTTTATCAGTAAATTTCTCCACTGAGATTAAGAAAAGCAGTATCTTAATAAATTAAGTACTTCCTGGTATGGTTACTGTACTGGTAACTCCCCAAAAGAATCTGGATTGTGGTGAGGGAACAGAGAAAAAAGCTCATTTAGGACCTGCACTTACGAAGGGGGTAGGCAGCTGTATATCAGGGAGTAAACCTTCTGAGAATAAAAACAGTTGGAGCTTGTTAAGGTAATTACACAGGGGAAAGGATAATGTACTGGGAACTCCTCAGAAGAATCTGATTTGTGGTGAGGGGAGAGAGATAATAGCTCATTTAGGACCTGTACTTACGAAGGGGGTAGGCAGCTGTATATCAGGGAGTAAACCTTCTGAGAATAAAACCAGCTGGAGCTTGTTAAGGTAATTACACAGGGGAAAGGATAATGTACTGGGAACTCCTCAGAAGAATCTGATTTGTGGTGAGGGGGAGAGATAAAAGCTCATTTAGGAATGACATGAATATGCTGCGTATGTAGCTGTTTATCAGTAAATATCTCTACTGAGATTAAGAAAAGCAATAGCTTCATAAATTAAGTACTTCCGGCTATGGTTACTGTACTGGTAACTCCCCAAAAGGATCTGGATTGTGGTGAGTGAACATAGAAAATAGCTCATTCAGGACCTGCACTTACAAAGGGGGTAGGCAGCTGTATATCAGGGAGTAAACATTCTGAGAAATAAAACAGCTGGAGCTTGTTAAGGTAATTACACAGGGGAAAGGATAGTGTACAGGGAACTCCTCAGAAGAATCTGATTTGTGGTGAGGGGAGAGAGATAAAAGCTCATTTAGGAACGACATGAACATGCTGCGTAGGTAGCTGTTTATCAGTAAATATCTCCACTGAGATTAAGAAAAGCAGTAGCTTAATAAATTAAGTACTTCCTGGTATGGTTACTGTACTGGTAACTCCCCAAAAGAATCTGGATTGTGGTGAGGGAACAGAGAAAAAAGCTCATTTAGGACCTGCACTTACGACGGGGGTAGGCAGCTGTATATCAGGGAGTAAACCTTCTGAGAATAAAAACAGCTGGAGCTTGTTAAGGTAATTACACAGGAGAAAGGATAATGTACAGGGAACTCCTCAGAAGAATCTGATTTGTGGTGAGGGGAGAGAGATAAAAGCTCATTTAGGAACGACATGAACATGCTGCGTAGGTAGCTGTTTATCAGTAAATATCTCCACTGAGATTAAGAAAAGCAGTAGCTTAATAAATTAAGTACTTCCTGGTATGGTTACTGTACTGGTAACTCCCCAAAAGAATCTGGATTGTGGTGAGGGAACAGAGAAAAAAGCTCATTTAGGACCTGCACTTACGAAGGGGGTAGGCAGCTGTATAACAGGGAGTAAACCTTCTGAGAATAAAAACAGCTGGAGCTTGTTAAGGTAATTACACAGGGGAAAGGATAATGTACTGGGAACTCCTCAGAAGAATCGGAATTGTGGTGAGGGGAGAGAGATTAAAGCTCATATAGGAACGACATGAACATGCTGCGTAGGTAGCTGTTTATCAGTAATATCTCCACTGAGATTAAGAAAAGCAGTAGCTTAATAAATTAAGTACTTCCTGGTATGGTTACTGTACTGGTAACTCCCCAAAAGAATCTGGATTGTGGTGAGGGAACAGAGAAAAAAGCTCATTTAGGACCTGCACTTACGAAGGGGGTAGGCAGCTGTATATCAGGGAGTAAACCTTCTGAGAATAAAAACAGCTGGAGCTTGTTAAGGTAATTACACAGGGGAAAGGATAATGTACTGGGAACTCCTCAGAAGAATCTGATTTGTGGTGAGGGGAGAGAGATAAAAGGTCATTTAGGAACGACATGAACATGCTGCGTAGGTAGCTGTTTATCAGTAAATATCTCCACTGAGATTAAGAAAAGCAGTAGCTTAATCAATTAAGTACTTCCTGGTATGGTTACTGTACTGGTAACTCCCCAAAAGAATATGGATTGTGGTGAGGGAACAGAGAAAAAAGCTCATATACGACCTGCACTTACGAAGGGGTAGGCAGCTGTATAACAGGGAGTAAACCTTCTGAGAATAAAAACAGCTGGAGCTTGTTAAGGTAATTACACAGGGGATAGGATAATGTACTGGGAACTCCTCAGAAGAATCTGATTTGTGCTGAGGGGAGAGAGAAAAAAGCTCATTTAGGAACGACATGAACGTGCTGCGTAGGTAGCTGTTTATCAGTAAATATCTCCACTGAGATTAAGAAAAGCAGTAGCTTAATGAATTAAGTACTTCCTGGTATGGTTACTGTACTGGTAACTCTCCAAAAGAATCTCGATTGTAGTGAGGGAACAGAGAAAAAAGCTCATTTAGGACCTGCACTTACGAAGGGGGTAGTCAGCTGTATATCTGGAAGTAAACCTTCTGAGAATAAAAACAGCTGCAGCTTGTTAAGGTAATTACACAGGGGAAAGGATAATGTACTGGGAACTCCTCAGAAGAATCTGATTTGTGGTGAGGGGAGAGAGATAAAAGCTCATTTAGGAACGACATGAACATGCTGCGTAGGTAGCTGTTTATCAGTAAATATCTCCACTGAGATTAAGAAAAGCAGTAGCTTAATAAATTAAGTACTTCCTGGTATGTTTACTGTACTGGTAACTCCCCAAAAGAATCTGGATTGTGGTGAGGGAACAGAGAAAAAAGCTCATTTAGGACCTGCACTTACGAAGGGGGTAGGCAGCTGTATATCAGGGAGTAAACCTTCTGAGAATAAAAACAGCTGGAGCTTCTTAAGGGAATTACACAGGGGAAAGGATAATGTACTGGGATCTCCTCAGAAGAATCTGATTTGTGGTAGGGGAGAGAGATAAAAGCTCATTTAGGAACGACATGATCATGCTGCCTAGGTAGCTGTTTATCAGTAAATTTCTCCACTGTGATTAAGAAAAGCAGTAGCTTAATAAATTAAGTACTTCCTGGTATGGTTACTGTACTGGCAACTCCCCAAAACAATCTGGATTGTGGTGAGGGAACAGAGAAAAAAGCTCATTTAGGACCTGCACTTACGAAGGGGGTAGGCAGCTGTATATCAGGGAGTAAACATTCTGAGAATAAAAACAGCTGGAGCTTGTTAAAGTAATTACACAGGGGAAAGGATAATGTACTGGGAAATCCTCAGAAGAATCTGATTTGTGGTGAGGGGAGAGAGATAAAAGCTCATTTAGGAACGACATGAACATGCTGGGTAGGTAGCTGTTTATCAGTAAATATCTCCACTGAGATTAAGCAGTAGCTTAATGAATTAAGTACTTCCTGGTATGGTTACTGTACTGGTAACTCCCCAAAAGAATCTGGATTTTGATGAGGGAACAGAGAAAAAAGCTCATTTAGGACCTGCACTTACGACGGGGGTAGGCAGCTGTATATCAGGGAGTAAACCTTCTGAGAATAAAAAGAGCTGGAGCTTGTTAAGGTAATTACACAGGGGAAAGGATAATGTACTGGGAACTCCTCAGAAGAATCTGATTTGTGGTGAGGGGGAGAGATAAAAGCACATTTAGGAATGACATGAACATGCTGCGTATGTAGCTGTTTATCAGTAAATATCTCTACTGAGATTAAGAAAAGCAATAGCTTAATAAATTAAGTACTTCCGGCTATGGTTAGTGTACTGGTAACTCCCCAAAAGGATCTGGATTGTGGTGAGGGAACATAGAAAATAGCTCATTCAGGACCTGCACTTACAAAGGGGGTAGGCAGCTGTATATCAGGGAGTAAACATTCTGAGAAATAAAACAGCTGGAGCTTGTTAAGGTAATTACACAGGGGAAAGGATATTGTCCTGGGAACTCCTCAGAAGAATCTGATTTGTGGTGAGGGGAGAGAGATAAAAGCTCATTTAGGAACGACATGAACATGCTGCGTAGGTAGCTGTTTATCAGTAAATATCTCCACTGAGATTAAGAAAAGCAGAAGCTTAATAAATTAAGTACTTCCTGGTATGGTTACTGTACTGGTAACTCCCCAAAATAATCTGGATTGTGGTGAGGGAACAGAGAAAAAAGCTCATTTAGGAAATGCACTTACGAAGGGGGTAGGCAGCTGTATATCAGGGAGTAAACCTTCTGAGAATAAAAACAGCTGGAGCTTGTTAAGGTAATTACACAGGGGAAAGGATAATGTACTGGGAACTCCTCAGAAGAATCTGATTTGTGGTGAGGGGAGAGAGATAAAAGCTCATTTAGGAACGACATGAACATGCTGCGTACGTAGCTGTTTATCAGTTAATATCTCCACTGAGATTAAGAAAAGCAGTAGCTTAATAAATTAAGTACTTCCTGGTATGGTTACTGTACTGGTAACTCCCCAAAAGAATCTGGATTGTGGTGAGGGAACAGAGAAAAAAGCTCATTTAGGACCTGCACTTACGAAGGGGGTAGGCAGCTGTATATCAGGGAGTAAACCTTCTGAGAATAAAAACAACTGGAGCTTGTTAAGGTAATTACACAGGGGAAAGGATAATGTACTGGGAACTCCTCAGAAGAATCTGATTTGTGGTGAGGGAGAGAGATAAAAGCTCATTTAGGAACGACATGAACATGCTGCATACATAGCTGTTTATCAGTAAATATATCCACTGAGATTAAGAAAAGCAGTAGCTTAATAAATTAAGTACTTCCTGGTATGGTTACTGTACTGGTAACTCCCCAAAAGAATCTGGATTATGGTGAGGGAACAGAGAATAAAGCTCATTTAGGACCTGCACTTACGAAGGGGGTAGGCAGCTGTATATCAGGGAGTAAACCTCCTGAGAATAAAAACAGCTGGAGCTTGTTAAGGTAATTACACAGGGGAAAGGATAATGTACTGGGAACTCCTCAGAAGAATCTGATTTGTGGTGAGGGGAGAGAGATAAAAGCTCATTTAGGAACGACATGAACATGCTGCGTAGGTAGCTGTTTATCAGTAAATATCTCCACTGAGATTAAGAAAAGCAGTAGCTTAATAAATTAAGTACTTCCTGGTATGGTTACTGTACTGGTAACTCCCCAAAAGAATCTGGATTGTGGTGAGGGAACAGAGAAAAAAGCTCATTTAGGAACTGCACTTACGAAGGGGGTAGGCAGCTGTATATCAGGGAGTAAACCTTCTGAGAATAAAAACAGCTGAGCTTGTTAAGGTAATTACACAGGGGAAAGGATAATGTACTGGGAACTCCTCAGAAGAATCTGATTTGTGGTGAGGGGAGAGAGATAAAAGCTCATTTAGGAACGACATGAACATGCTGCGTAGGTAGCTGTTTATCAGTAAATATCTCCACTGAGATTGAGAAAAGCAGTAGCTTAATAAATTAAGTACTTCCTGGTATGGTTACTGTACTGGTAACTCCCCAAAACAATCTGGATTGTGGTGAGGGAACAGAGAAAAAGCTCATTTAGGACCTGCACTTACGAATGGAGTAGGCAACTGTATATCAGGGAGTAAACCTTCTGAGAATAAAAACAGCTGGAGCTTGTTAAGGTAATTACACTGGGGAAAGGATAATGTACTGGGAACTCCTCAGAAGAATCTGATTTGTGGTGCGGGGAGAGAGATAAAAGCTCATTTAGGAACGACATGAACATGCTGCGTAGGTAGCTGTTTATCAGTAAATATCTCCACTGAGATTAAGAAAAGCAGTAGCTTAATAAATTAAGTACTTCCTGGTATGGTTACTGTACTGGTAACTCCCCAAAAGAATCTGGATTCTGGGGAGGAAACAGAGAAAAAAGCTCATTTAGGACCTG
>NW_025957481.1:0-36784 GCF_023159225.1 Perognathus longimembris pacificus
GGAGTTCCCAGTACATTATCCTTTCCCCTGTGTAATTACCTTAACAAGCTCCAGCTGTTTTTATTCTCAGAAGGTTTACTCCCTGATATACTGCTGCCTACCACCTTCGTAAGTGCAGGTCCTAAATGAGCTTTTTTCTCTGTTCCCTCACCACAATCCAGATTCCTTTGGGGAGTTACCAGTACAGTACCCATACCAAGAAGTACTTTATTTATTAAGCTACTGCTTTTCTTAATCTCAGTGGAGATATTTACTGATAAACATCTACCTACGCAGCATGTTCATGTCGTTCCTAAATGAGCTTTTATCTCTCTCCCCTCACCACAAATCAGATTCTTCTGAGGAGTTCCCAGTACATTATCCTTTCCCCTGTGTAATTACCTTAACAAGCTCCAGCTGTTTTTATTGTCAGAAGGTTTACTCCCTGATATACAGCTGCCTACCCCCTTCGTAAGTGCAGGTCCTATATGAGCTTTTTTCTCTGTTCCCTCACCACAATCCAGATTCTTTTGGGGAGTTACCAGTACAGTAACCATACCAGTAAGTACTTAATTTATTAGGCTACTGCTTTTCTTAATCTCAGTGGAGATATTTACTGATAAACAGCTACCTACGCAGCATGTTCATGTCGTTCCTAAATGAGCTTTTATCTCTCTCTCCTCACCACAAATCAAATTCTTCTGAGGAGTTCCCAGTACATTATCCTTTCCCCTGTGTAATTACCTTAACAAGCTCCAGCTGTTTTTATTCTCAGAAGGTTTACTCCCTGATATACAGCTGCCTACCCCCTTCGCAAGTGCAGGTCCTACATGAGTTTTTTCTCTGTTCCCTCACCACAATCCAGATTCTTTTGGGGAGTTACCAGTACAGTAACCATACCAGGAAGTACTTAATTTATTAAGCTACTGCTTTTCTTCATCTCAGTGGAGATATTTACTGATAAACAGCTACGTACGCAGCATGTTCATGTCGTTCCTAAATGAGCTTTTATCTCTCTCCCCTCACCACAAATCAGATTCTTCTGAGGAGTTCCCAGTACATTATCCTTTCCCCTGTGTAATTAACTTAACAAGCTCCAGCTGTTTTTATTCTCAGAAGGTTTACTCCCTGATATACAGCTGCCTACCTCCTTCGTAAGTGCAGGTCCTAAATGAGCTTTTTTCTCTGTTCCCTCACCACAATCCAGATTCTTTTGGGGAGTTACCAGTAGAGTAACCATACCAGGAAGTACTTAATTAATTAAGCTACTGCTTTTCTTAATCTCAGTGGAGATATTTACTGATAAACAGCTACCTACGCAGCATGTTCATGTCGTTCCTAAATGAGCGTTTATCTCTCTCCCCTCACCACAATCAGATTCTTCTGAGGAGTTCCCAGTACATTATCCTTTCCCCTGTGTAATTACCTTAACAAGCTCCAGCTGTTTTTATTCTCAGAAGGTTTACTCCTGATATACAGCTGCCTACCCCCTTCGTAAGTGCAGGTCCTAAATGAGCTTTTTTCTCTGTTCCCTCACCACAATCCAGATTCTTTGGGGAGTTACCAGTACAGTAACCATACCAGGAAGTACTTAATTTATTAAGCTACTTCTTTTCTTAATCTCAGTGGAGATATTTACTGATAAACAGCTACGTAAGCAGTATGTTCATGTCGTTCCTAAATGAGCTTTTATCTCTCTCCCCTCACCACAAATCAGATTCTTCTGAGGAGTTCCCAGTACTTTATCCTTTCCCCTGTGTAATTACCTTAACAAGCTCCAGCTGTTTTTATTCTCAGAAGGTTTACTCCCTGATATACAGCTGCCTACCCCCTTCGTAAGTGCAGGTCCTAAATGAGCTTTTTTCTCTGTTCCCTCACCACAATCCAGATTCTTTTGGCGAGTTACCAGTACAGTAACCATACCAGGAAGTACTTAATTTATTAAGTTACTGCTTTTCTTAATCTCAGTGGAGATATTTACTGATAAACAGCTACCTACGCAGCATGTTCATGTCGTTCCTAAATGAGCTTTTATCTGTCTCCCCTCACCACAAATCAGATTCTTCTGAGGAGTTCCCAGTACATTATCCTTTCCCCTGTGTAATTACCTTAACAAGCTCCAGCTGTTTTTATTATTAGAAGTTTTAGTCCTTGATATACAGCTGCCTACCCCCTTCGTAAGTGCAGGTCCTAAATGAGCTTTTTTCTCTGTTCCCTCACCACAATCCAGATTTTTGGGGGAGTTACCAGTACAGTAACCATACCAGGAAGTACTTAATTTATTAAGCTACTGCTTTTCTTAATCTCAGTGGAGATATTTACTAATAAACAGCTACCTACGCAGCATGTTCATGTCTTTCCTAAATGAGCTTTTATCTCTCTTCCCTCACCACAAATCAGATTCTTCTGAGGAGTTCCCAGTACATTATCCTTTCCCCAGTGTAATTACCTTAACAAACTCCAGCTGTTTTTATTCTCAGAAGGTTTACTCCCTGATATACAGCTGCCTACCCCCTTCGAAAGTGCAGGTCCTAAATGAGATTTTTTCTCTATTCCCTCACCACAATCCAGATTCTTTTGGGGAGTTACCAGTACAGTAACCATACCAGGAAGTACTTAATTTATTAAGCTACTGCTTTTCTTAATCTCAGTGGAGATATTTACTGATAAACAGCTACCTACGCAGCATGTTCATGTCGTTCCTAAATGAGCTTTTATCTATCTCCCCTCACCACAAATCAAATTCTTATGAGGAGTTCCTAGTACAATATCCTTTCCCCTGTGTAATTACCTTAACAAGCTCCACCTGTTTTTATTCTCTGAAGGTTTACTCCCTGATATACAGCTGCCTACCCCATTCGTAAGTGCAGGTCCTAAATGAGCTTTTTTCTCTGTTCCCTCACCACAATCCAGATTCTTTTGGGGAGTTACCAGTACAGTAACCATACCAGGAAATACTTAATTTATTAAGCTACTGCTTTTCTTAATCTCAGTGGAGATATTTACTGATAAACAGCTACCTACGCAGCATGTTCATGTCGTTCCTAAATGAGCTTTTATCTCTCTCCCCTCACCACAAATCAGATTCTTCTGAATTGTTCCCAGTACATTATCATTTCCCCTGTGTAATTACCTTAACAAGCTCCAGCTGTTTTTATTCTCAGAAGGTTTACTCCCTGATATACAGCTGCCTACCCCCTTCGTAAGTGCAGGTCCTAAATGAGCTTTTTTCTCTGTTCCCTTACCACTATCCAGATTCTTTTGGGAGTAACCAGTACAGTAACCATACCAGGAAGTACTTAATTTATTAAGCTACTGCTGTTCTTAATCTCAGTGGAGATATTTACTGATAAACATCTACCTACACAGCATGTTCATGTCGTTCCTAAATGAGCTTTCATCTCTCTCCCCTCACCACAAATCAGATTCCTCTGAGGAGTTCCCAGTACTTTATAATTTCCACTGTGTAATTACCTTAACAAGCTCCAGCTGTTTTTATTATCAGAAGGTTTACTCCCTGATATACAGCTGCCTACCACCATCGTCATTGCAGGTAGTAAATGAGCTTTTTTCTCTGTTCCCTCACCACAATCCAGATTCTTTTGGGGAGTTACCAGTACAGTAACCATACCAGGAAGTACTTAATTTATTAAGCTACTGCTTTTCTTAATCTCAGTGGAGATATTTACTGATAAACAGCTACCTACGCAGCATGTTCTTGTCGTTCCTAAATGAGCTTTTATCTCTCTCCCCTCACCACAAATCAGATTCTTCTGAGGAGTTCCCAGTACTTTATCCTTTCCCCTGTGTAATTACCTTAACAAGCTCCAGCTGTTTTTATTCTCAGAAGGTTTACTCCTGATATACAGCTGTCTACCCCCTTCGTAAGTGAAGGTCCTAAATGAGCTTTTTTCTCTGTTACCTCACCGCAATCCAGATTCTGTTGGGGAGTTACCAGTACAGTAACCATACCAGGAAGTACTTAATTTATTAAGCTACTGCTTTTCTTAATCTCAGTGGAGATATTTACTGATAAACAGCTACCTACGCAGCATGTTTATGTCGTTCCTAAATGAGCTTTTATCTCTCTCCCCTCACCAAAAATCAGATTCTTCTGAGGAGTTCCCAGTATATTATCCTTTCCATTGTGTAATTACCTTAACAAGCTCCAGTTGTTTTTACTCTCAGAAGATTTACTCCCTGATATACAGCTGCCTACCCCCTTCGTAAGTGCAGGTCCTAAATGAGCTTTTTTCTCTGTTCCCTCACCACAATCCAGATTCTTTTGTGGAGTGACCAGTACAGTAACCATACCAGGAAGTACTTAATTTATTAAGCTACTGCTTTTCTTAATCTCAGTGGAGATATTTACTGATAAACAGCTACCTATGCAGCATGTTCATGTCGTTCCTAAAAGAGCTTTTATCTCTCTCCCCTCACCACAAATCAGGTTCTTCTGAGGAGTTCCCAGTACATTATCCTTTCCCCTGTGTAATTACCTTAACAAGCTCCAGCTGTTTTTATTCTCAGAAGGTTTACTCCCTGATATACAGCTGCCTACCCCCTTCGTAAGTGCAGGTCCTAAATGAGCTTTTTTCTCTGTTCCCTCACCACAATCCAGATTCTTTGGGGAGTTACCAGTACAGTAACCATACCAGGAAGTACTTAATTTATTAAGCTACTTCTTTTCTTAATCTCAGTGGAGATATTTACTGATAAACAGCTACGTAAGCAGTATGTTCATGTCGTTCCTAAATGAGCTTTTATCTCTCTCCCCTCACCACAAATCAGATTCTTCTGAGGAGTTCCCAGTACTTTATCCTTTCCCCTGTGTAATTACCTTAACAAGCTCCAGCTGTTTTTATTCTCAGAAGGTTTACTCCCTGATATACAGCTGCCTACCCCCTTCGTAAGTGCAGGTCCTAAATGAGCTTTTTTCTCTGTTCCCTCACCACAATCCAGATTCTTTTGGCGAGTTACCAGTACAGTAACCATACCAGGAAGTACTTAATTTATTAAGTTACTGCTTTTCTTAATCTCAGTGGAGATATTTACTGATAAACAGCTACCTACGCAGCATGTTCATGTCGTTCCTAAATGAGCTTTCATCTCTCTCCCCTCACCACAAATCAGATTCCTCTGAGGAGTTCCCAGTACTTTATAATTTCCACTGTGTAATTACCTTAACAAGCTCCAGCTGTTTTTATTATCAGAAGGTTTACTCCCTGATATACAGCTGCCTACCACCATCGTCATTGCAGGTAGTAAATGAGCTTTTTTCTCTGTTCCCTCACCACAATCCAGATTCTTTTGGGGAGTTACCAGTACAGTAACCATACCAGGAAGTACTTAATTTATTAAGCTACTGCTTTTCTTAATCTCAGTGGAGATATTTACTGATAAACAGCTACCTACGCAGCATGTTCTTGTCGTTCCTAAATGAGCTTTTATCTCTCTCCCCTCACCACAAATCAGATTCTTCTGAGGAGTTCCCAGTACTTTATCCTTTCCCCTGTGTAATTACCTTAACAAACTCCAGCTGTTTTTATTCTCAGAAGGTTTACTCCCTGATATACAGCTGTCTACCCCCTTCGTAAGTGAAGGTCCTAAATGAGCTTTTTTCTCTGTTACCTCACCGCAATCCAGATTCTGTTGGGGAGTTACCAGTACAGTAACCATACCAGGAAGTACTTAATTTATTAAGCTACTGCTTTTCTTAATCTCAGTGGAGATATTTACTGATAAACAGCTACCTACGCAGCATGTTTATGTCGTTCCTAAATGAGCTTTTATCTCTCTCCCCTCACCAAAAATCAGATTCTTCTGAGGAGTTCCCAGTATATTATCCTTTCCATTGTGTAATTACCTTAACAAGCTCCAGTTGTTTTTACTCTCAGAAGATTTACTCCCTGATATACAGCTGCCTACCCCCTTCGTAAGTGCAGGTCCTAAATGAGCTTTTTTCTCTGTTCCCTCACCACAATCCAGATTCTTTTGTGGAGTGACCAGTACAGTAACCATACCAGGAAGTACTTAATTTATTAAGCTACTGCTTTTCTTAATCTCAGTGGAGATATTTACTGATAAACAGCTACCTATGCAGCATGTTCATGTCGTTCCTAAAAGAGCTTTTATCTCTCTCCCCTCACCACAAATCAGGTTCTTCTGAGGAGTTCCCAGTACATTATCCTTTCCCCTGTGTAATTACCTTAACAAGCTCCAGCTGTTTTTATTCTCAGAAGGTTTACTCCCTGATATACAGCTGCCTACCCCCTTCGTAAGTGCAGGTCCTAAATGAGCTTTTTTCTCTGTTCCCTCACCACAATCCAGATTCTTTGGGGAGTTACCAGTACAGTAACCATACCAGGAAGTACTTAATTTATTAAGCTACTTCTTTTCTTAATCTCAGTGGAGATATTTACTGATAAACAGCTACGTAAGCAGTATGTTCATGTCGTTCCTAAATGAGCTTTTATCTCTCTCCCCTCACCACAAATCAGATTCTTCTGAGGAGTTCCCAGTACTTTATCCTTTCCCCTGTGTAATTACCTTAACAAGCTCCAGCTGTTTTTATTCTCAGAAGGTTTACTCCCTGATATACAGCTGCCTACCCCCTTCGTAAGTGCAGGTCCTAAATGAGCTTTTTTCTCTGTTCCCTCACCACAATCCAGATTCTTTTGGCGAGTTACCAGTACAGTAACCATACCAGGAAGTACTTAATTTATTAAGTTACTGCTTTTCTTAATCTCAGTGGAGATATTTACTGATAAACAGCTACCTACGCAGCATGTTCATGTCGTTCCTAAATGAGCTTTTATCTGTCTCCCCTCACCACAATCAGATTCTTCTGAGGAGTTCCCAGTACATTATCCTTTCCCTGTGTAATTACCTTAACAAGCTCCAGCTGTTTTTATTATTAGAAGTTTTAGTCCTTGATATACAGCTGCCTACCCCCTTCGTAAGTGCAGGTCCTAAATGAGCTTTTTTCTCTGTTCCCTCACCACAATCCAGATTTTTTTGGGGAGTTACCAGTACAGTAACCATACCAGGAAGTACTTAATTTATTAAGCTACTGCTTTTCTTAATCTCAGTGGAGATATTTACTAATAAACAGCTACCTACGCAGCATGTTCATGTCTTTCCTAAATGAGCTTTTATCTCTCTTCCCTCACCACAAATCAGATTCTTCTGAGGAGTTCCCAGTACATTATCCTTTCCCCAGTGTAATTACCTTAACAAACTCAGCTGTTTTTATTCTCAGAAGGTTTACTCCCTGATATACAGCTGCCTACCCCCTTCGAAAGTGCAGGTCCTAAATGAGATTTTTTCTCTATTCCCTCACCACAATCCAGATTCTTTTGGGGAGTTACCAGTACAGTAACCATACCAGGAAGTACTTAATTTATTAAGCTACTGCTTTTCTTAATCTCAGTGGAGATATTTACTGATAAACAGCTACCTACGCAGCATGTTCATGTCGTTCCTAAATGAGCTTTTATCTATCTCCCCTCACCACAAATCAAATTCTTATGAGGAGTTCCTAGTACAATATCCTTTCCCCTGTGTAATTACCTTAACAAGCTCCACCTGTTTTTATTCTCTGAAGGTTTACTCCCTGATATACAGCTGCCTACCCCATTCGTAAGTGCAGGTCCTAAATGAGCTTTTTTCTCTGTTCCCTCACCACAATCCAGATTCTTTTGGGGAGTTACCAGTACAGTAACCATACCAGGAAATACTTAATTTATTAAGCTACTGCTTTTCTTAATCTCAGTGGAGATATTTACTGATAAACAGCTACCTACGCAGCATGTTCATGTCGTTCCTAAATGAGCTTTTATCTCTCTCCCCTCACCACAAATCAGATTCTTCTGAATTGTTCCCAGTACATTATCATTTCCCCTGTGTAATTACCTTAACAAGCTCCAGCTGTTTTTATTCTCAGAAGGTTTACTCCCTGATATACAGCTGCCTACCCCCTTCGTAAGTGCAGGTCCTAAATGAGCTTTTTTTCTCTGTTCCCTTACCACTATCCAGATTCTTTTGGGGAGTAACCAGTACAGTAACCATACCAGGAAGTACTTAATTTATTAAGCTACTGCTGTTCTTAATCTCAGTGGAGATATTTACTGATAAACATCTACCTACACAGCATGTTCATGTCGTTCCTAAATGAGCTTTCATCTCTCTCCCCTCACCACAAATCAGATTCCTCTGAGGAGTTCCCAGTACTTTATAATTTCCACTGTGTAATTACCTTAACAAGCTCCAGCTGTTTTTATTATCAGAAGGTTTACTCCCTGATATACAGCTGCCTACCACCATCGTCATTGCAGGTAGTAAATGAGCTTTTTTCTCTGTTCCCTCACCACAATCCAGATTCTTTTGGGGAGTTACCAGTACAGTAACCATACCAGGAAGTACTTAATTTATTAAGCTACTGCTTTTCTTAATCTCAGTGGAGATATTTACTGATAAACAGCTACCTACGCAGCATGTTCTTGTCGTTCCTAAATGAGCTTTTATCTCTCTCCCCTCACCACAAATCAGATTCTTCTGAGGAGTTCCAGTACTTTATCCTTTCCCCTGTGTAATTACCTTAACAAGCTCCAGCTGTTTTTATTCTCAGAAGGTTTACTCCCTGATATACAGCTGTCTACCCCCTTCGTAAGTGAAGGTCCTAAATGAGCTTTTTTCTCTGTTACCTCACCGCAATCCAGATTCTGTTGGGAGTTACCAGTACAGTAACCATACCAGGAAGTACTTAATTTATTAAGCTACTGCTTTTCTTAATCTCAGTGGAGATATTTACTGATAAACAGCTACCTACGCAGCATGTTTATGTCGTTCCTAAATGAGCTTTTATCTCTCTCCCCTCACCAAAAATCAGATTCTTCTGAGGAGTTCCCAGTATATTATCCTTTCCATTGTGTAATTACCTTAACAAGCTCCAGTTGTTTTTACTCTCAGAAGATTTACTCCCTGATATACAGCTGCCTACCCCCTTCGTAAGTGCAGGTCCTAAATGAGCTTTTTTCTCTGTTCCCTCACCACAATCCAGATTCTTTTGTGGAGTGACCAGTACAGTAACCATACCAGGAAGTACTTAATTTATTAAGCTACTGCTTTTCTTAATCTCAGTGGAGATATTTACTGATAAACAGCTACCTATGCAGCATGTTCATGTCGTTCCTAAAAGAGCTTTTATCTCTCTCCCCTCACCACAAATCAGGTTCTTCTGAGGAGTTCCCAGTACATTATCCTTTCCCCTGTGTAATTACCTTAACAAGCTCCGGCTGTTTTTATTCTCAGAAGGTTTACTCCCTGATATACAGCTGCCTACCCCCTTCGTAAGTGCAGGTCCTAAATGAGCTTTTTTCTCTGTTCCCTCACCACAATCCAGATTCTTTTTTGGAGTGACCAGTACAGTAACCATACCAGGAAGTACTTAATTTATCAAGCTACTGCTTTTCTTAATCTCAGTGGAGATATTTACTGATAAACAGCTACCTACGCAGCATGTTCATGTCATTCCTAAATGAGCTTTAATCTCTCTCCCCTCACCAGAAATCAGATTCTTCTGATGATTTCCCAGTACATTATCCTTTCCCCTGTGTAATTACCTTAACAAGCTCCAGCTGTTTTTATTCTCAGAAGGTTTACTCCCTGATATACTGCTGCCTATCCCCTTCGTAAGTGCAGGTCCTAAATGAGCTTTTTTCTCTGTTCCCTCACCACAATCCAGATTCTTTTGGGGAGTTGCCAGTACAGTAACCATACCAGGAAGTACTTAATTTATTAAGCTACTGCTTTTCTTAATCTCAGTGGAGATATTTACTGATAAACAGCTACGTACGCAGCATGTTCATGTCGTTCCTAAATGAGCTTTTTTCTCTCTCCCCTCACCACAAATCAGATTCTTCCTAATTGTTCCCAGTACATTATCCTTTCCCCTGTGTAATTACCTTAACAAGCTCCAGCTGTCTTTATTCTCAGAAGGTTTACTCCCTGATATACAGCTGCCTACCCCCTTCGTAAGTGCAGGTCATAAATGAGCTTTTTTCTCTGTTCCCTCACCACAATCCAGATTCTTTTGGGGAGTTACCAGTACAGTAACCATACCAGGAAGTACTTAATTTATTAAGCTACTGCTTTTCTTAATCTCAGAGGAGATTTTTACTGATAAACAGCTACGTACGCATCATGTTCATGTTGTTCCTAAATGAGCTTTTATCTCTCTCCCCTCACAAGAAATCAGATTCTTCTGAGGAGTTCCCAGTATATTATCCTTTCCCCTGTGTAATTACCTTAACAAGCTCCAGCTGTTTTTATTCTCAGCAGGTTTACTCCCTGATATACAGCTGCCTACCCCCTTCGTAAGTGCAGGTCCTAAATGAGCTTTTTTCTCTGTTCCCTCACCACAATGCAGATTCTTTTTGGAGTGACCAGTACAGTAACCATACCAGGAAGTACTTAATTTATTAAGCTACTGCTTTTCTTAATCTCAGTGGAGATATTTACTGATAAACAGCTACGTACGCATCATGTTCATGTTGTTCCTAAATGAGCTTTTATCTCTCTCCCCTCACAAGAAATCAGATTCTTCTGAGGAGTTCCCAGTATATTATCCTTTCCCCTGTGTAATTACCTTAACAAGCTCCAGCTGTTTTTATTCTCAGAAGGTTTACTCCCTGATATACAGCTGCCTACCCCCTTCGAAAGTGCAGGTCTTAATGAGCTTTTTTCTCTGTTCCCTCACCACAATCCAGATTCTTTTGGGGAGTTACCAGTACAGTAACCATACCAGGAAGTACTTAATTTATTAAGCTACTGCTTTTCTTAATCTCAGTGGAGATATTTGCTGATAAACAGCCACGTACGCAGCATGTTCATGTCGTTCCTAAATGAGCTTTTATCTCTCTCCCCTCACCACAAATCAGATTCTTCTGAGGAGTTCCCAGTACATTATCCTTTCCCCTGTGTAATTACCTTAACAAGCTCCAGCTGTCTTTATTCTCAGAAGGTTTACTCCGTGATATACAGCTGCCTACCCCCTTCGTAAGTGCAGGTCCTAAATGAGCTTTTGTCTCTGTTCCCTCACCAAAATCCAGATTCTTTTGGGGAGTTACCAGTACAGTAACCATACCAGGAAGTACTTAATTTATTAAGCTACTGCTTTTCTTAATCTCAGAGGAGATATTTACTGATAAACAGCTACCTACGCAGCATGTTCATGTCGTTCCTAAATGAGCTTTTATCTCTCTCCCCTCACAACAAATCAGATTCTTCTGAGGAGTTCCCAGTATATTATCCTTTCCCCTGTGTAATTACCTTAACAAGTTCCAGCTGTTTTTATTCTCAGAAGGTTTACTCCCTGATATACAGCTGCCTACCCCCTTCGAAAGTGCAGGTCCTAAATAAGCTTTATTCTCTGTTAACTCACCACAATCCAGATTCTTTGGGGAGTTACCAGTACAGTAACCATACCAGGAAGTACTTAATTTATTAAGCTACTGCTTTTCTTAATCTCAGTGGAGATATTTACTGATAAACAGCTACGTACGCAGCATGTTCATGTCGTTCCTAAATGAGCTTTTATCTCTCTCCCCTCACCACAAATCAGATTCTTCTGAATTGTTCCCAGTACATTATCCTTTCCCCTGTGTAATTACCTTAACAAGCTCCAGCTGTTTTTATTCTCAGAAGGTTTACTCCCTGATATACTGCTGCCTACCCCCTTCGTAAGTGCAGGTCCTAAATGAGCTTTTTTCTCTGTTCCCTCACCACAATCCAGATTCTTTTGGGGAGTTACCAGTACAGTAACAATACCAGGAAGTACTTAATTTATTAAGCTACTGCTTTTCTTAATCTCAGTGGAGATATTTACTGATAAACAGCTACCTACGCAGCATGTTCATGTCTTTCATAAATGAGCTTTTATCTCTCTCCACTCACCACAAATCAGATTCTTCTGAGGAGTTCCCAGTACATTATCCTTTCCGCTGTGTAATTACCTTAACAAGCTCCAGCTGTTTTTATTCTCAGAATGTTTACTCCCTGATATACAGCTGCCTACCCCCTTCGTAAGTGCAGGTCCTAAATGAGCTTTTTTCTCTGTTCCCTCACCGCAATCCAGATTCTGTTGGGGAGTTACCAGTACAGTAACCCTACCAGGAAGTACTTAATTTATTAAGCTACTGCTTTTCTTAATCTTAGTGGAGATATTTACTGATAAACAGCTACCTACGCAGCATGTTTATGTCGTTCCTAAATGAGCTTTTATCTCTCTCTCCTCACAACAAATCAGATTCTTCTGAGGAGTTCCCAGTATATTATCCTTTCCATTGTGTAATTACCTTAACAAGCTCCAGCTGTTTTTACTCTCAGAAGGTTTACTCCCTGATATACAGCTGCCTACCTCCTTCGTAAGAGCAGGTCCTAAATGAGCTTTTTTCTCTGTTCCCTCACCACAATCCAGATTCTTTTGTGGAGTGACCAGTACAGTAACCATACCAGGAAGTACTTAATTTATTAAGCTACTGCTTTTCTTAATCTCAGTGGAGATATTTACTGATAAACAGCTACCTATGCAGCATGTTCATGTCGTTCCTAAATGAGCTTTTATCTCTCTCCCCTCACCACAAATCAGATTCTTCTGAGGAGTTCCCAGTACATTATCCTTTCCCCTGTGTAATTACCTTAACAAGCTCCAGCTGTTTTTATTCTCAGAAGGTTTACTCCCTGATATACAGCTGCCTACCCCCTTCGTAAGTGCAGGTCCTAAATGAGCTTTTTTCTCTGTTCCCAAACCACAATCCAGATTCTTTTGGGGAGTTACCAGTACAGTAACCATACCAGGAAGTAATTAATTTATTAAGCTACTGCTTTTCTTAATCTCAGTGGAGATTTTTACTGATAAACAGCTACCTACGCAGCATGTTCATTTCGATCCTAAATGAGATTTTATCTCTCTCCCCTCACCACAAATCAGATTCTTCTGAGGAGTTCCCAGTACATTATCCTTTCCCCTGTGTAATTACCTTAACAAGCTCCAGCTGTTTTATTCTCAGAAGGTTTACTCCCTGATATACAGCTGCCTACACCCTTCGAAAGTGCAGGTCCTAAATGAGCTTTTTTCTCTGTTAACTCACAGCAATCCAATTTCTTTTGGGGAGTTACCAGTACAGTAACCATACCAGGAAGTACTTAATTATTAAGCTACGGCTTTTCTTAATCTCAGTGGAGATATTTACTGATAAACAGCTACCTACGCAGCATGTTCATGTCGTTCCTAAATGAGCTTTTATCTCTCTCCGCTCACCACAAATCAGATTCTTCTGAGGAGTTCCCAGTACATTATCCTTTCCCCTGTGTAATTACCTTAACAAGCTCCAGCTGTTTTTATTCTCAGAAGGTTTAATACCTGATATACAGCTGCCTACCCCCTTCGTAAGTGCAGGTCCTAAATGAGCTTTTTTCTCTGTTCCCTCACCACAATCCAGATTCTTTTGGGGATGGTACCAGTACAGTATCCATACCAGGAAGTACTTAATTTATTAAGGTACTGCTTTTCTTAATCTCAGTGGAGATATTTACTGATAAACAGCTACCTACGCAGCATGTTCATGTCGTTCCTAAATGAGCTATTATCTCTCTCCCCTCACCACAAATCAGATTCTTCTGAGGAGTTCCCAGTACATTATCCTTTCCCTTGTGTAATTACCTTAACAAGCTCCAGCTGTTTTTATTCTCAGAAGCTTTACTCCCTGATATACAGCTGCATACCCCCTTCGTAAGTGCAGGGCCTAAATGAGCTTTTTTCTCTGTTCCTTCACCACAATCCAGATTCTTTGGGGGAGTTACCAGTACCGTAACCATACCAGGAAGTACTTAATTTATTAAGCTACTGCTTTTCTTAATCGCAGTGGAGATATTTACTGATAAACAGCTACCTACGCAGCATGTTCATGTCGTTCCTAAATGAGCTTTTATCTCTCTCCCCTCACCACAAATCAGATTCTTCTGAGGAGTTCCCAGTACATTATCCTTTCCCCTGTGTAATTACCTTAACAACCTCCAGCTGTTTTTATTCTCAGAAGGTTTACTCCCTGATATACAGCTTCGTACCCCCTTCTTAAGTGCAGGCCTAAATGAGCTTTTTTCTCTGTTCCCTCACCCAATCCAGATTCTTTTGGGGAGTTACCAGTACAGTAACCATACCAGGAAGTACTTAATTTATTAAGCTACTGCTTTTTTAATCTCAGTGGAGATATTTACTGATAAACAGCTACCTAAGCAGGATGTTCATGTCGTTCCTAAATGAGCTTTTATCTCTCTCCCCTCACCACAAATCAGATTCTTCTGAGGAGTTCCCAGTACATTTTCCTTTCCCCTGTGTAATTACCTTAACAAGCTCCAGCTGTTTTTATTCTCAGAAGGTTTACTCCCTGATATACAGCTGCCTACCCCCTTCGTAAGTGCAGGTCCTAAATGAGCTTTTTTCTCTGTTCCCTCACCACAATCCAGATTCTTTTGGGGAGTTACCAGTACAGTAACCATACCAGGAAGTACTTAATTTATTAAGCTACTGCTTTTTTAATCTCAGTGGAGATATTTACTGATAAACAGCTACCTAAGCAGCATGTTCATGTCGTTCCTAAATGAGCTTTTATCTCTCTCCCCTCACCACAAATCAGATTCTTCTGAGGAGTTCCCAGTACATTATCTTTTCCCCTGTGTAATTACCTTAACAAGCTCGAGCTGTTTTTATTCTCAGAAGGTTTATTCCCTGATATACAGCTGCCTACCCCCTTCGTAAGGGCAGGTCCTAAATGAGCTTTTTTCTCTGTTCCCTCACCACAATCCAGATTCTTTTGGGGAGTTACCAGTACAGTAACCATACCAGGAAGTACTTAATTTATTAAGCTACTGCTTTTCTTAATCTCAGTGGAGATATTTACTGATAAACAGATACCTATGCAGCATGTTCATGTCGTTCCTAAATGAGCTTTTATCTCTCTCCCCTCACCACAAATCAGATTCTTCTGAGGAGTTCCCAGTACATTATCCTTTCCCCTGTGTAATTACCTTAACAAGCTCCAGCTGTTTTTATTCTCAGAAGGTTTACTCCGTGATATACTGCTGCCTACCCCATTCGTAAGTGCAGGTCCTAAATGAGCTTTTTTCTCTGTTCCCTCACCACAATCCAGATTCTTTTGGGGAGTTACCAGTACAGTAACCATACCAGGAGAGTACTTAATTTATTAAGCTACTGCTTCTCTTAATCTCAGTGGAGATATTTACTGATAAACAGCTACCTACGCAGCATGTTCATGTCGTTCCTAAATGAGCTTTTATCTCTCTCCCCTCACCACAAATCAGATTCTTCGGAGGAATTCCCAGTACATTATCCTTTCCCCTGTGTAATTACCTTAACAAGCTCCAGCTGTTTTTATTCTCAGAAGGTTTATTCCCTGATATACAGCTGCCTACCCCCTTCGTAAGGGCAGGTCCTAAATGAGCTTTTTTCTCTGTTCCCTCACCACAATCCAGATTCTTTTGGGGAGTTACCAGTACAGTAACCATACCAGGAAGTACTTAAATTATTAAGCTACTGCTTTTCTTAATCTCAGTGGTGATATTTACTGATAAACAGCTACCTACGCAGCATGTTCATGTCGTTCCTAAATGAGCTTTTATCTCTCTCCCCTCACCACAAATCAGATTCTTCTGAGGAGTTCCCAGTACATTATCCTTTCCCCTATGTAATTACCTTAACAAGCTCCAGCTGTTTTTATTCTGAGAAGGTTTAATCCCTGATATACAGCGGCCTACCCCCTTCGTAAGTGCAGGTCCTAAAAGAGCTTTATCCTGTTCCCTCACCACAATCCAGATTCTTTTGGGGAGGTACCAGTACAGTATCCATACCAGGAAGTACTTAATTTATTAAGGTACTGCTTTTCTTAATCTCAGTGGAGATATTTACTGATAAACAGCTACGTACGCAGCATGTTCATGTCGTTCCTAAATGAGTTTTTATCTCTCTCCCCTCACCACAAATCAGATTCTTCTGAGGAGTTCCCAGTACATTATCCTTTCCCCTGTGTAATTACCTTAACAAGCTCCAGCTGTTTTTATTCTCAGAAGCTTTACTCAATGATATACAGCTGCCTACCCCCTTCGTAAGTGCAGGTCATAAATGAGCTATTTTCTCTGTTCCCTCACGACAATCCAGATTCTTTGGGGGAGTTACCAGTACAGTAACCATACCAGGAAGTACTTAATTTATTAAGCTACTGCTTTTTTAATCTCAGTGGAGATATTTACTGATAAACAGCTACCTAAGCAGCATGTTCATGTCGTTCCTAAATGAGCTTTTATCTCTCTCCCCTCACCACAAATCAGATTCTTCTGAGGAGTTCCCAGTACATTATCCTTTCCCCTGTGTAATTACCTTAAAAAGCTCCAGCTGTTTTTATTCTCAGAAGGTTTATTCCCTGATATACAGCTGCCTACCCGCTTCGTAAGGGCAGGTCCTAAATGAGCTTTTTTCTCTGTTCCCTCACCACAATCCAGATTCTTTTGGGAGTTACCAGTACAGTAAACATACCAGGAAGTACTTAATTTATTAAGCTACTGCTTTTCTTAGTCTCAGTGGAGATATTTACTGATAAACAGCTACCTATGCAGCATGTTCATGTCGTTCCTAAATGAGCTTTTATCTCTCTCCCCTCACCACAAATCAGATTCTTCTGAGGAGTTCCCAGTACATTATCCTGTGCCCTGTGTAATTACCTTAACAAGCTCCAGCTGTTTTTATTCTCAGAAGGTTTTCTCCCTGATATACAGCTGCCTACCGCCTTCGGAAGTGCAGGTCCTAAATGAGCTTTTTTCTCTGTTCCCTCACCACAATCCAGATTCTTTTGGGGAGTTACCAGTACAGTAACCATACCAGGAAGTACTTAATTTATTAAGCTACTGCTTTTCTTAATCTCAGTGGAGATATTTACTGATAAACAGCTACCTATGCAGCATGTTCATGTCGTTCCTAAATGAGCTTTTATCTCTCTCCCCTCACCACAAATCAGATTCTTCGGAGGAATTCCCAGTACATTATCCTTTCCCCTCTGTAATTACCTTAACAGCTCCAGCTGTTTTTATTCTCAGAAGGTTTATTCCCTGATATACAGCTGCCTACCCCCTTCGTAAGGGCAGGTCCTAAATGAGCTTTTTTCTCTGTTCCCTCACCACAATCCAGATTCTTTTGGGGAGTTACCAGTACAGTAACCATACCAGGAAGTACTTAATTTATTAAGTCTACTGCTTTTCTTAATCTCAGTGGTGATATTTACTGGTAAACAGCTACCTATGCAGCATGTTCATGTCGTTCCTAAATGAGCTTTTATCTCTCTCCCCTCACCACAAATCAGATTCTTCTGAGGAGTTCCCAGTACATTATCCTTTCCCCTGTGTAATTACCTTAACAAGCTCCAGCTGTTTTTATTCTGAGAAGGTTTAATCCCTGATATACAGCTGCCTACCCCCTTCGTAAGTGCAGGTCCTAAAAGAGCTTTATCCTGTTCCCTCACCACAATCCAGATTCTTTTGGGGAGGTACCAGTACAGTATCCATACCAGGAAGTACTTAATTTATTAAGCTACTGCTTTTCTTAATCTCAGTGGAGATATTTACTGATAAACAGCTACGTACGCAGCATGTTCATGTCGTTCCTAAATGAGCTTTTATCTCTCTCCCCTCACCAAAAATGAGATTCTTCTGAGGAGTTCCCAGTACATTATCCTTTCCCCTGTGTAATTACCTTAACAAGCTCCAGCTGTTTTTATTCTCAGAAGGTTTACTCCCTGATATACAGCTTCCTACCCCCTTCATAAGTGCAGGTCCTAAATGAGCTTTTTTCTCTGTTCCCTCACCAAAATGCAGATTCTTTTGGGGAGTTACCAGTACAGTAACCATACCAGGAAGTACTTAATTTATTAAGCTACTGCTTTTTTAATCTCAGTGGAGATATTTACTGATAAACAGCTACCTAAGCAGCATGTTCATGTCGTTCCTAAATGAGCTTTTATCTCTCTCCCCTCACTACAAATCAGATTCTTCTGAGGAGTTCCCAGTACATTATCCTTTCCCCTGTGTAATTACCTTAAAAAGCTCCAGCTGTTTTTATTCTCAGAAGGTATATTCCCTGATATACAGCTGCCTACCCCCTTCGTAAGGGCAGGTCCTAAATGAGCTTTTTTTCTCTGTTCCCCTCACCACAATCCAGATTCTTTTGGGGAGTTACCAGTACAGTAACCATACCAGGAAGTACTTAATTTATTAAGCTACTGCTTTTCTTAATCTCAGTGGAGATATTTACTGATAAACAGCTACCTATGCAGCATGTTCATGTCGTTCCTAAATGAGCTTTTATCTCTCTCCCCTCACCACAAATCAGATTGTTCTGAGGAGTTTCCAGTACATTATCCTTTCCCCTGTGTAATTACCTTAACAAGCTCCAGCTGTTTTTATTCTCAGAAGGTTTACTCCCTGATATACAGCTGCCTACCCCCTTCGTAAGTGCAGGACCTAAATTAGCTTTTTTCTCTGTTCCCTCACCACAATCCCAGATTCTTTTGGGGAGTTACCAGTACAGTAACCATACCAGGAAGTACTTAATTTATTAAGCTACTGCTTTTTTAATCTCAGTGGAGAAATTTACTGATAAACAGCTACCTAAGCAGCATGTTCATGTCGTTCCTAAATGAGCTTTTATCTCTCTCCCCTCACCACAAATCAGATTCTTCTGAGGAGTTCCCAGTACATTATCCTTTCCCCTGTGTAATTACCTTAACAAGCTCCAGCTGTTTTTATTCTCAGAAGGTTTATTCCCTGATATACAGCTGCCTACCCCCCCTTCGTAAGGGCAGGTCCTAAATGAGCTTTTTTCTCTGTTCCCTCACCACAATCCAGATACTTTTGGGGAGTTACCAGTACAGTAACCATACCAGGAAGTACTTAATTTATTAAGCTACTGCATTTCTTAATCTCAGTGGAGATATTTACTGATAAACAGCTACCTATGCAGCATGTTCATGTCGTTCCTAAATGAGCTTTTATCTCTCTCCCCTCACCACAAATCAGATTCTTCTGAGGAGTTCCAGTACATTATCCTTTCCCCTGTGTAATTACCTTAACAAGCTCCAGCTGTTTTTATTCTCAGAAGGTTTACTCCCTGATATACAGCTGCCTACCCCCCTTCGTAAGTGCAGGTCCTAAATGAGCTTTTTTCTCTGTTCCCTCACCACAATCCAGATTCTTTTGGGGAGTTACCAGTACAGTAACCATACCAGGAAGTACTTAATTTATTAAGCTACTGCTTTTCTTAATCTCAGTGGAGATATTTACTGATAAACAGCTACCTACGCAGCATGTTCATGTCGTTCCTAAATGAGCTTTTCTCTCTCTCCCCTCACCACAAATCAGATTCTTCGGAGGAATTCCCAGTACATTATCCTTTCCCCTGTGTAATTACCTTAACAAGCTCCAGCTGTTTTTATTCTCAGAAAGTTTATTCCCTGATATACAGCTGCCTACCCCCTTCGTAAGGGCAGGTCCTAAATGAGATTTTTCTCTGTTCCCTCACCCACAATCCAGATTCTTTTGGGGAGTTACCAGTACAGTAACCATACCGGGAAGTACTTAATTTATTAAGCTACTGCTTTGCTTAATCTCAGTGGAGATATTTACTGATAAACAGCTACCTACGCAGCATGTTCATGTCGTTCCGAAATGAGCTTTTATCTCTCTCCCCCTCACCACAAATCAGATTCTTCTGAGGAGTTCCCAGTACATTATCCTTTCCCCTGTGTAATTACCTTAACAAGCTCCAGCTGTTTTTATTCTCAGAAGGTTTACTCCCTGATATACAGCTGCCTACCCCCTTCGTAAGTGCAGGTCCTAAATGAGCTTTTTTGTCTATTCCCTCACCACAATCCAGATTCTTTTGGGGAGTTACCAGTACAGTAACCATACCAGGAAGTACTTAATTTATTAAGCTACTGCTTTTCTTAATCTCAG
The DNA here is from genome assembly GCF_023159225.1 of Perognathus longimembris pacificus. Lineage (NCBI taxonomy): Eukaryota > Metazoa > Chordata > Mammalia > Rodentia > Heteromyidae > Perognathus > Perognathus longimembris. The sequence goes on from NW_025957481.1 coordinate 20,056, forward strand.
TGGAGATATTTACTGATAAACAGCTACGTACGCAGCATGTTCATGTCGTTCATAATGAGCTTTTATCTCTCTCCCCTCAAAACAAATCAGATTCTTCTGAGGAGTTCCAGGACATTATCCTTTCCCCTGTGTAATTACCTTAACAAGCTCCAGCTGTTTTTATTCTCAGAAGGTTTACTCCCTGATATACAGCTGCCTACCCCCTTCGTAAGTGCAGGTCCTAAATGAGCTTTTTTCTCTTTTCCCTCACCACAATCTAGATTCTTTATGGGAGTTACCAGTACAGTAACCATATCAGGAAGTACTTAATTTATTTAGCTACTGCTTTTCTTAATCTCAGTGGAGATATTTACTGATCAACAGCTACCTACGCAGCATATTCATGTCGTTCCAAAATGAGCTTTAATCTCTCTCCCCTCACCACGAATCAGATTCTTCTGAGGAGTTCCCAGTACTTTATCCTTTCCCCAGTGTAATTACCTTAACAAGCTTCAGCTGTTTTTATTCTCAGAAGGTTTACTCCCTGATATACAGCTGCCTACGCCCTTCGGAAGTGCAGGTCCTAAATGAGCTTTTTTCTCTGTTCCCTCACCACAATCCAGATTCTTTGGGGAGTTACCAGTACAGTAACCATACCAGGAAGTACTTAAATTATTAAGCTACTGCTTTTCTTAATCTCAGTGGAGATATTTACTGATAAACAGCTATTTATGCAGCATGTTCATGTCGTTCCTAAATGAGCTTTTATCTCTCTCCCCTCACCACAAATCAGATTCTTCTGAGGAGTTCCCAGTACTTTATCCTTTCCCCTGTGTAATTACCTTAACAAGCTCCAGCTGTTTTGATTCTCAGAAGGTTTACTCCCTGATATACAGCTGCCTACCCGCTTCGTAAGTGCAGGTCCTAAATGAGCTTTTTTCTCTGTTCCCTCACCACAATCCAGATTCTTTTGGGGAGTTACCAGTACAGTAACCATACCAGGAAGTACTTAATTTATTAAGCTACTGCTTTTCTTAATCTCAGTGGAGATATTTACTGATAAACAGCTACCTACGCAGCATGTTCATGTCGTTCCTAAATGAGCTTTTATCTCTCTCCCCCTCACCACAAATCAGATTCTTCTGTGGAGTTCCCAGTACCTTATCCTTTCCACTGTGTAATTACCTTAACAAGCTCCAGCTGTTTTTATTCTCAGAAGGTTTACTCCCTGATATACAGCTGCCTACGCCCTTCGTAAGTGCAGGTCGTAAATGAGCTTTTTTCTCTGTTCCCTCACCGCAATCCAGATTCTTTTGGGGAGTTACCAGTACAGTAACCATACCAGGAAGTACTTAATTTATTAAGCTACTGCTTTTCTTAATCTCAGTGGAGATATTTACTGATAAACAGCTACATAGGCAGCATGTTCATGTCGTTCCTAAATGAGCTTTTATCTCTCTCTCCTCACCACAAATCAGATTCTTCTGAGGAGTTCTCAGTAAATTATCCTTTCCCCTGTGTAATTACATTAGCAAGCTCCAGCTGTTTTTATTCTCAGAAGGTTTACTCCCTGATATACAGCTGCCTAACCCCTTCGTAAGTGCAGGTCCTAAATGAGCTTTTTTCTCTGTTCCCTCACCACAATCCAGATTCTTTTGGGGAGTTACCAGTACAGTAACGATACCCAGGAAGTACTTAATTTATTAAGCTACTGCTTTTCTTAATCTCAGTGGAGATATTTACTGATAAACAGCTACCTACGCAGCATGTTCATGTCGTTCCTAAATGAGCTTTTATCTGTCTCCCCCTCACCACAATTCAGATTCTTCTGAGGAGTTCCCAGTACATTATCCTTTCCCCTGTGTAATTTCCTTAACAAGCTCCAGCTGTTTTTATCCTCAGAAGGTTTACTCCCTGATATACAGCTGCCTACCCCCCTTCGTAAGTGCAGGTGCTAAATGGGATTTTTTCTCTGTTCCCTCACCACAATCCAGATTCTTTTGGGGAGTTACCAGTACAGTACCCATACCAAGAAGTACTTAATTTATTAAGCTACAGCTTTTCTTAATCTCAGTGGAGATATTTACTGATAAACAGCTACCTATGCTGCATGTTCACGTCGTTCCTAAATGAGCATTTATCTCTCTCCCCTCACCTAAATCAGATACTTCTGAGGAGTCCCCAGCACATTATCCTTTCCCATGTGTAATTACCATAACAAGCTCCAGCTGTTTTTATCTCAGAAGGTTTACTCCCTGATATACAGCTGCCTACCCCCTTCGTAAATGCAGGTCCTAAATGAGCTTTTTTCTCTATTCCCTCACCACAATCCAGATTATTTTGGGGAGTTACCAGTACAGTAACCATACCAGGAAGTACTTAATTTATTAAGCTACTGCTTTTCTTAATCTCAGTGGAGATATTTACTGATAAACAGCTACCTACGCAGCATGTTCATTTCGTTCCTAAATGAGCTTTTATCTCTCTCCCCTCAAAACAAATCAGATTCTTCTGAGGAGTTCCCAGTACATTATCCTTTCCCCTGTGTAATTACCTTAACAAGCTCCAGCTGTTTTTATTCTCAGATAGTTAACTCCCTGATATACAGCTGCCTATCCCCTTCGTAGGTGCAGGTCCTAAATGAGCTTTTTTCTCTGTTCCCTCACACAATCCAGATTCTTTGGGGAGTTACCAGTACAGTAACCATACCAGGAAGTACTTACTTTATTAAGCTACTGCTTTTCTTAATCTCAGTGGAGATATTTACTTATAAACAGCTACCTACGCAGCATGTTCCATGTCGTTCCTAAATGAGCTTTTATCTCTCTCCCCTCACCACAAATCAGATTCTTCTGAGGAGTTCCCAGTACTTTATCCTTTCCCCTGTGTAATTACCTTAACAAGCTCCAGGTGTTTTTATTCTCAGAAGGTTTACTCCCTGATATACAGCTGCCTACCCGCTTCGTAAGTGCAGGTCGTATATGAGCTTTTTTCTCTGTTCCCTCACCACAATCCAGATTCTTTTGGGGAGTTACCAGTACAGTAACCATACCAGGAAGTACTTAATTTATTAAGCTACTGCTTTTCTTAATCTCAGTGGAGATATTTACTGATAAACAGCTACATAGGCAGCATGTTCATGTCGTTCATAAATGAGCTTTTATCTCTCTCCCCTCACCACAAATCAGATTCTTCTGAGGAGTTCTCAGTAAATTATCCTTTCCCTATGTAATTACATTAGCAAGCTCCAGCTGTTTTTATTCTCAGAAGGTTTACTCCCTGATATACAGCTGCCTAACCCCTTCGTAAGTGCAGGTCCTAAATGAGCTTTTTTCTCTGTTCCCTCACCACAATCCAGATTCTTTTGGGGAGTTACCAGTACAGTAACGATACCAGGAAGTACTTAATTTATTAAGCTACTGCTTTTCTTAATCTCAGTGGAGATATTTACTGATAAACAGCTACCAACGCAGCATGTTCATGTCGTTCCTAAATGAGCTTTTATCTCTCTCCCCTCACCACAATTCAGATTCTTCTGAGGAGTTCCCAGTACATTATCCTTTCCCCTGTGTAATTTCCTTAACAAGCTCCAGCTGTTTTTATCCTCAGAAGGTTACTCCCTGATATACAGCTGCCTACCCCCTTCGTAAGTGCAGGTCTTAATGGGATTTTTTCTCTGTTCCCTCACCACAATCCAGATTCTTTTGGGGAGTTACCAGTACAGTACCCATACCAAGAAGTAACTTAATTTATTAAGCTACAGCTTTTCTTAATCTCAGTGGAGATATTTACTGATAAACAGCTACCTATGCAGCATGTTCATGTCGTTCCTAAATGAGCATTTATCTCTCTCCCCTCACCTAAATCAGATTCTTCTGAGGAGTCCCCAGCACATTATCCTTTCCCCTGTGTAATTACCTTAACAAGCTCCAGCTGTTTTTATTCTCAGAAGGTTTACTCCCTGATATAAAGCTGCCTACCCCCTTCGTAATGCAGGTCCTAAATGAGCTTTTTTCTCTATTCCCTCACCACAATCCAGATTATTTTGGGGAGTTACCAGTACAGTAACCATGCCAGGAAGTACTTAATTTATTAAGCTACTGCTTTTCTTAATCTCAGTGGAGATATTTACTGATAAACAGCTGCTACCTATGCAGCATGTTCATGTCGTTCCTAAATGAGCTTTTATCTCTCTCCCCTCACCACAAATCAGATTCTTATGAGGAGTTCCCAGTACATTATCCTTTCCCCTGTGTAATTGCCTTAACAAGCTCCAGCTGTTTTTATTCTCAGAAGGTTTACTCCCAATATACAGCTGCCTACCCGCTTCGTAAGTGCAGGTCCTAAATGAGCTTTTTTCTCTGTTCCCTCACCACAATCCAGATTCTTTTGGGGAGTTACCAGTACAGTAACCATACCAGGAAGTACTTACTTTATTAAGCTACTGCTGTTCTTAATCTCAGTGGAGATATTTACTGATAAACAGCTACCTACGCAGCATGTTCATGTCGTTCCTAAATGAGCTTTTATCTCTCTCCCCTCACCACATATCAGATTCTTCTGAGGAATTCCCAGTCCATTATCCTTTCCCCTGTGTAATTACCTTAACAAGCTCCAGCTGTTTTTATTCTCAGAAGTTTTTAATCCCTGATATACAGGCTGCCTACCCCCTTCGTAAGTGCAGGTCCTAAATGAGCTTTTTTCTCTGTTCCCTCACCACAATCCAGATTCTTTTGGGGAGGTACCAGTACAGTATCCATACCAGGAAGTACTTAATTTATTAAGGTACTGCTTTTCTTAATCTCAGTGGAGATATTTACTGATAAACAGCTACCTACGCAGCATGTTCATGTCGTTCCTAAATGAGCTTTTATCTCTCTCCCCCTCACCACAAATCAGATTCTCTGAGGAGTTCCCAGTACATTATCCTTTCCCCTGTGTACTTACCTTAACAAGCTCCAGCTGTTTTTATTCTCAGAAGCTTTACTCCCTGATATACAGCTGCCAACCCCCTTCGTAAGTGCAGGTCGTAAATGAGCTTTTTTCTCTGTTCCCTCACCACAATCCAGATTCTTTGGGGGAGTTACCAGTACAGTAACCATACCAGGAAGTACTTAATTTATTAAGCTACTGCTTTTCTTAATCTCAGTGGAGATATTTACTGATAAACAGCTACCCTACGCAGCATGTTCATGTCGTTCCTAAATGAGCTTTTATCTCTCTCCCCTCACCACAAATCAGATTCTTCTGAGGAGTTCCCAGTACATTATCCTTTCCCCTGTGTAATTACCTTAACAAGCTCCAGCTGTTTTTATTCTCAGAAGCTTTACTCCTGATATACAGCTGCCTACCCCCTTCGTAAGTGCAGGTCCTAAATGAGCTTTTTCTCTGTTCCCTCACCACAATCCAGATTCTTTGGGGGAGTTACCAGTACAGTAAGCATACCAGGAAGTACTTAATTTATTAAGCTACTGCTTTTCTTAATCTCAGTGGAGATATTTACTGATAAACCGTTACCTAAGCAGCATGTTCATGTCGTTCCTAAATGAGCTTTTATCTCTCTCCCCTCACCACAAATCAGATTCTTCTGAGGAGTTCCCAGTACATTATCCTTTCCCCTGTGTAATTACCTTAACAACCTCCAGCTGTTTTTATTCTCAGAAGGTTTACTCCCTGATATACAGCTTCCTACCCCCTTCGTAAGTGCAGGTCCTAAATGAGCTTTTTTCTCTGTTCCCTCACCACAATCCAGATTCTTTTGGGGAGTTACCAGTACAGTAACCATACCAGGAAGTACTTAATTTATTAAGCTACTGCTTTTTTAATCTCAGTGGAGATATTTACTGATAAACAGCTACCTAAGCAGCATGTTCATGTCGTTCCTAAATGAGCTTTTATCTCTCTCCCCTCACCACAAATCAGATTCTTCTGAGGAGTTCCCAGTACATTATCCTTTCCCCTGTGTAATTACCTTAACAAGCTCCAGCTGTTTTTATTCTCAGGAAGGTTTAATCCCTGATATACAGCTGCCTACCCCCCTTCGTAAGTGCAGGTCCTAAATGAGCTTTTTTCTCTGTTCCCTCACCACAATCCAGATTCTTTTGTGGAGGTACCAGTACAGTATCCATACCAGGAAGTACTTAATTTATTAAGGTACTGCTTTTCTTAATCTCAGTGGAGATATTTACTGATAAACAGCTACCTACGCAGCATGTTCATGTCGTTCCTAAATGAGCTTTTATCTCTCTCCCCCTCACCACAAATCAGATTCTTCTGAGGAGTTCCCAGTACATTATCCTTTCCCCTGTGTAATTACCTTAACAAGCTCCAGCTGTTTTTATTCTCAGAAGGTTTACTCCCTGATATACAGCTGCCTACCCCCCTTCGAAAGTGCAGGTCCTAAATGATATTTTTTCTCTGTTCCCATAGCAAATCCAGATTCTTTTGGGGAGTTACCAATACAGTAACCATTCCAGGAAGTACTTAATTTATTAAGATACTGCTTTTCTTAATCTCAGTGGAGATATTTACTGATAAACAGCTACCTACGCAGCATGTTCCTGTCGTTCCTAAATGAGCTTTTATCTCTCTCCCCTCACCACAAAATCAAATTCTTCTGAATTGTTCCCAGTACATTATCATTTCCCCTGTGTAATTACCTTAACAAGCTCCAGCTGTTTTTATTCTCAGAAGGTTTACCTCCCTGATATACAGCTGCCTACTCCCTTCGTAAGTGCAGGTCCTAAATGAGCTTTTTTCTCTGTTCCCTCACCACAATCCAGATTCTTTTGGGGAGTTACCAGTACATTAACCATACCAGGAAGTACTTAATTTATTAAGCTACTGCTTTTCTTAATCTCAGTGGAGATATTTACTGATAAACAGCTACCTACGCAGCATGTTCATGTCGTTCCTAAATGAGCTTTTATCTCTCTCCCCTCACCACAAATCAGATTCTTCTGAATTGTTTCCAGTACATTATCATTTCCCCTGTGTAATTACCTTAACAATCTCCAGCTGTTTTTTTTCTCAGAAGGTTTACTCCCTGATATACAGATGCCTACTGCCCTTCGTAAGTTCAGGTCCTAAATGAGCTTTTTTCTCTGTTCCCTCACACAATCCAGATTCTTTTGGGAGTTACCAGTACAGTAACCATAGCAGGAAGTACTTAATTTATTAAGCTACTGCTTTGCTTAATCTCAGTGGAGATATTTACTGATAAACAGCTACCTACGCAGCATGTTCATGTCGTTTCAAAATGAGCTTTTATCTCTCTCCCCTCACCAATAATCAGATTCTTCTGAGGAGTTCCCAGTACATTATCCTTTCCCCTGTGTAATTACCTTAACAAGCTCCAGCTGTTTTTATTCTCAGAAGGTTTACTCCCATATATACAGCTGCCTAACCCCTTCGTAAGTGCAGGTCCTAAATGAACTTTTTTCTCTGTTCCCTCACCACAATCAAGATTCTTTTGGGGAGTTACCAGTACAGTAACCATACCAGGAAGTATTTAATTTATTAAGCTACTGCTTTCCTTAATCTCAGTGGAGATATTTACTGATAAACAGCTACCTAAGCAGCATGTACATGAAGTTCCTAAATGAGCTTTTATCTCTCTCCCCTCACCACAAATCAGATTCTTCTGAGGAGTTCCCAGTACATTATCCTTTCCCCTGTGTAATTACCTTACAAAGCTGCAGCTGTTTTTATTCTCAGAAGCTTTACTCCCTGATATACAGCTGCCTACCCCCCTTCGTAAGGGCAGGTCCTAAATGAGCTTTTTTCTCTGTTCCCTCACCACAATCCAGATTCTTTTGGGGAGTTACCAGTACAAGAACCATACCAGGAAGTACTTAATTTATTAAGATACTGCTTTTCTAAAGCTCAGTGGAGATATTTACTGATAAACAGCTACCTACGCAGCATGTTCATGTCGTTCCTAATGAGCTTTTATCTCTCTCCCCTCACCACAAATCAGACTCTTCTTAGGAGTTCCCAGTACATTTATCCTTTCCCCTGTGTAATTACCTTAACAAGCTCCAGCTGTTTTTATTCTCAGAAGGTTTACTCCCTGATATACAGCTGCCTACCCCCTTCGTAAGTGCAGGTCCTAAATGAGCTTTTTTCTCTGTTCCCTCACCACAATCCAGATTCTTTTGGGGAGGTACCAGTACAGTATCCATACCAGGAAGTACTTAATTTATTAAGGTACTGCTTTTCTTAATCTCAGTGGAGATATTTACTGATAAACAGCTACCTACGCAGCATGTTCATGTCGTTCCTAAATGAGCTTTTATCTCTCTCCCCTCACCACAAATCAGATTCTTCTGAGGAGTTCCCAGTACATTATCCTTTCCCCTGTGTAATTACCTTAACAAGCTCCAGCTGTTTTTATTCTCAGAAGGTTTACTCCCTGATATACAGCTGCCTACCCCCCTTCGAAAGTGCAGGTCCTAAATGATATTTTTTCTCTGTTCCCATAGCAAATCCAGATTCTTTTGGGGATTTACCAATACAGTAACCATTCCAGGAAGTACTTAATTTATTAAGATACTGCTTTTCTTAATCTCAGTGGAGATATTTACTGATAAACAGCTACCTACGCAGCATGTTCCTGTCGTTCCTAAATGAGCTTTTATCTCTCTCCCCCTCACCACAAATCAAATTCTTCTGATTGTTCCCAGTACATTATCATTTCCCCTGTGTAATTACCTTAACAAGCTCCAGCTGTTTTTATTCTCAGAAGGTTTACTCCCTGATATACAGCTGCCTATTCCCTCGTAAGTGCAGGTCCTAAATGAGCTTTTTTCTCTGTTCCCTCACCCACAATCCAGATTCTTTTGGGGAGTTACCAGTACATTAACCATACCAGGAAGTACTTAATTTATTAAGCTACTGCTTTTCTTAATCTCAGTGGAGATATTACTGATAAACAGCTACCTACGCAGCATGTTCATGTCGTTCCTAAATGAGCTTTTATCTCTCTCCCCTCACCACAAATCAGATTCTTCTGAATTGTTTCCAGTACATTATCCTTTCCCCTGTGTAATTACCTTAACAAGCTCCAGCTGTTTTTATTCTGAGAAGGTTTAATCCCTGATATACAGCTGCCTACCCCCCTTCGTAAGTGCAGGTCCTAAAAGAGCTTTATCTGTTCCCTCACCACAATCCAGATTCTTTTGGGGAGGTACCAGTACAGTATCCATACCAGGAAGTACTTAATTTATTAAGCTACTGCTTTTCTTAATCTCAGTGGAGATATTTACTGATAAACAGCTACGTACGCAGCATGTTCATGTCGTTCCTAAATGAGCTTTTATCTCTCTCCCCTCACCAAAAAATGAGATTCTTCTGAGGAGTTCCCAGTACATTATCCTTTCCCCTGTGTAATTACCTTAACAAGCTCCAGCTGTTTTTATTCTCAGAAGGTTTACTCCCTGATATACAGCTTCCTACCCCCCTTCATAAGTGCAGGTCCTAAATGAGCTTTTTTCTCTGTTCCCTCACCAAAATGCAGATTCTTTTGGGGAGTTACCAGTACAGTAACCATACCAGGAAGTACTTAATTTATTAAGCTACTGCTTTTTTAATCTCAGTGGAGATATTTACTGATAAACAGCTACCTAAGCAGCATGTTCATGTCGTTCCTAAATGAGCTTTTATCTCTCTCCCCTCACTACAAATCAGATTCTTCTGAGGAGTTCCCAGTACATTATCCTTTCCCCTGTGTAATTACCTTAACAAGCTCCAGCTGTTTTGATTCTCAGAAGGTTTACTCCCTGATATACAGCTGCCTACCCCCTTCGTAAGGGCAGGTCCTAAATGAGCTTTTTTCTCTGTTCCCTCACCACAATCCAGATTCTTTTGGGGAGTTACCAGTACAGTAACCATACCAGGAAGTACTTAATTTATTAAGCTACTGCTTTTCTTAATCTCAGTGGAGATATTTACTGATAAACAGCTACCTACGCAGCATGTTCATGTCGTTCCTAAATGAGCTTTTATCTCTCTCCCCTCACCACAAATCAGATTCTTCTGTGGAGTTCCCAGTACCTTATCCTTTCCACTGTGTAATTACCTTAACAAGCTCCAGCTGTTTTTATTCTCAGAAGGTTTACTCCCTGATATACAGCTGCCTACGCCCTTCGTAAGTGCAGGTCGTAAATGAGCTTTTTTCTCTGTTCCCTCACCCGCAATCCAGATTCTTTTGGGGAGTTACCAGTACAGTAACCATACCAGGAAGTACTTAATTTATTAAGCTACTGCTTTTCTTAATCTCAGTGGAGATATTTACTGATAAACAGCTACATAGGCAGCATGTTCATGTCGTTCCTAAATGAGCTTTTATCTCTCTCTCCTCACCACAAATCAGATTCTTCTGAGGAGTTCTCAGTAAATTATCCTTTCCCCTGTGTAATTACATTAGCAAGCTCCAGCTGTTTTTATTCTCAGAAGGTTTACTCCCTGATATACAGCTGCCTAACCCCTTCGTAAGTGCAGGTCCTAAATGAGCTTTTTTCTCTGTTCCCTCACCACAATCCAGATTCTTTTGGGGAGTTACCAGTACAGTAACGATACCAGGAAGTACTTAATTTATTAAGCTACTGCTTTTCTTAATCTCAGTGGAGATATTTACTGATAAACAGCTACCTACGCAGCATGTTCATGTCGTTCCTAAATGAGCTTTTATCTGTCTCCCCTCACCACAATTCAGATTCTTCTGAGGAGTTCCCAGTACATTATCCTTTCCCCTGTGTAATTTCCTTAACAAGCTCCAGCTGTTTTTATCCTCAGAAGGTTTACTCCCTGATATACAGCTGCCTACCCCCTTCGTAAGTGCAGGTGCTAAATGGGATTTTTTCTCTGTTCCCTCACCACAATCCAGATTCTTTTGGGGAGTTACCAGTACAGTACCCATACCAAGAAGTACTTAATTTATTAAGCTACAGCTTTTCTTAATCTCAGTGGAGATATTTACTGATAAACAGCTACCTATGCTGCATGTTCACGTCGTTCCTAAATGAGCATTTATCTCTCTCCCCCTCACCTAAATCAGATACTTCTGAGGAGTCCCCAGCACATTATCCTTTCCCATGTGTAATTACCATAACAAGCTCCAGCTGTTTTTATTCTCAGAAGGTTTACTCCCTGATATACAGCTGCCTACCCCCTTCGTAATGCAGGTCCTAAATGAGCTTTTTTCTCTATTCCCTCACCACAATCCAGATTATTTTGGGGAGTTACCAGTACAGTAACCATACCAGGAAGTACTTAATTTATTAAGCTACTGCTTTTCTTAATCTCAGTGGAGATATTTACTGATAAACAGCTACCTACGCAGCATGTTCATTTCGTTCCTAAATGAGCTTTTATCTCTCTCCCCTCAAAACAAATCAGATTCTTCTGAGGAGTTCCCAGTACATTATCCTTTCCCCTGTGTAATTACCTTAACAAGCTCCAGCTGTTTTTATTCTCAGATAGTTAACTCCCTGATATACAGCTGCCTATCCCCTTCGTAGGTGCAGGTCCTAAATGAGCTTTTTTCTCTGTTCCCTCACCACAATCCAGATTCTTTGGGGAGTTACCAGTACAGTAACCATACCAGGAAGTACTTACTTTATTAAGCTACTGCTTTTCTTAATCTCAGTGGAGATATTTACTTATAAACAGCTACCTACGCAGCATGTTCATGTCGTTCCTAAATGAGCTTTTATCTCTCTCCCCTCACCACAAATCAGATTCTTCTGAGGAGTTCCCAGTACTTTATCCTTTCCCCTGTGTAATTACCTTAACAAGCTCCAGGTGTTTTTATTCTCAGAAGGTTTACTCCCTGATATACAGCTGCCTACCCGCTTCGTAAGTGCAGGTCGTATATGAGCTTTTTTCTCTGTTCCCCTCACCACAATCCAGATTCTTTTGGGGAGTTACCAGTACAGTAACCATACCAGGAAGTACTTAATTTATTAAGCTACTGCTTTTCTTAATCTCAGTGGAGATATTTACTGATAAACAGCTACATAGGCAGCATGTTCATGTCGTTCATAAATGAGCTTTTATCTCTCTCCCCTCACCACAAATCAGATTCTTCTGAGGAGTTCTCAGTAAATTATCCTTTCCCCTATGTAATTACATTAGCAAGCTCCAGCTGTTTTTATTCTCAGAAGGTTTACTCCCCTGATATACAGCTGCCTAACCCCTTCGTAAGTGCAGGTCCTAAATGAGCTTTTTTCTCTGTTCCCTCACCACAATCCAGATTCTTTTGGGGAGTTACCAGTACAGTAACGATACCAGGAAGTACTTAATTTATTAAGCTACTGCTTTTCTTAATCTCAGTGGAGATATTTACTGATAAACAGCTACCAACGCAGCATGTTCATGTCGTTCCTAAATGAGCTTTTATCTCTCTCCCCTCACCACAATTCAGATTCTTCTGAGGAGTTCCCAGTACATTATCCTTTCCCCTGTGTAATTTCCTTAACAAGCTCCAGCTGTTTTTATCCTCAGAAGGTTTACTCCCTGATATACAGCTGCCTACCCCCTTCGTAAGTGCAGGTCTTAAATGGGATTTTTTCTCTGTTCCCTCACCACAATCCAGATTCTTTTTGGGGAGTTACCAGTACAGTACCCATACCAAGAAGTACTTAATTTATTAAGCTACAGCTTTTCTTAATCTCAGTGGAGATATTTACTGATAAACAGCTACCTATGCAGCATGTTCATGTCGTTCCTAAATGAGCATTTATCTCTCTCCCCTCACCTAAATCAGATTCTTCTGAGGAGTCCCCAGCACATTATCCTTTCCCCTGTGTAATTACCTTAACAAGCTCCAGCTGTTTTTATTCTCAGAAGGTTTACTCCCTGATATAAAGCTGCCTACCCCCTTCGTAAATGCAGGTCCTAAATGAGCTTTTTTCTCTATTCCCTCACCACAATCCAGATTATTTTGGGGAGTTACCAGTACAGTAACCATGCCAGGAAGTACTTAATTTATTAAGCTACTGCTTTTCTTAATCTCAGTGGAGATATTTACTGATAAACAGCTGCTACCTATGCAGCATGTTCATGTCGTTCCTAAATGAGCTTTTATCTCTCTCCCCTCACCACAAATCAGATTCTTATGAGGAGTTCCCAGTACATTATCCTTTCCCCCTGTGTAATTGCCTTAACAAGCTCCAGCTGTTTTTATTCTCAGAAGGTTTACTCCCAATATACAGCTGCCTACCCGCTTCGTAAGTGCAGGTCCTAAATGAGCTTTTTTCTCTGTTCCCTCACCACAATCCAGATTCTTTTGGGGAGTTACCAGTACAGTAACCATAACAGGAAGTACTTACTTTATTAAGCTACTGCTGTTCTTAATCTCAGTGGAGATATTTACTGATAAACAGCTACCTACGCAGCATGTTCATGTCGTTCCTAAATGAGCTTTTATCTCTCTCCCCTCACCACATATCAGATTCTTCTGAGGAATTCCCAGTCCATTATCCTTTCCCCTGTGTAATTACCTTAACAAGCTCCAGCTGTTTTTATTCTCAGAAGTTTTAATCCCTGATATACAGCTGCCTACCCCCTTCGTAAGTGCAGGTCCTAAATGAGCTTTTTTCTCTGTTCCCTCACCACAATCCAGATTCTTTTGGGGAGGTACCAGTACAGTATCCATACCAGGAAGTACTTAATTTATTAAGGTACTGCTTTTCTTAATCTCAGTGGAGATATTTACTGATAAACAGCTACCTACGCAGCATGTTCATGTCGTTCCTAAATGAGCTTTTATCTCTCTCCCCCTCACCACAAATCAGATTCTTCTGAGGAGTTCCCAGTACATTATCCTTTCCCCCTGTGTACTTACCTTAACAAGCTCCAGCTGTTTTTATTCTCAGAAGCTTTACTCCCTGATATACAGCTGCCAACCCCCTTCGTAAGTGCAGGTCGTAAATGAGCTTTTTTCTCTGTTCCCTCACCACAATCCAGATTCTTTGGGGGAGTTACCAGTACAGTAACCATACCAGGAAGTACTTAATTTATTAAGCTACTGCTTTTCTTAATCTCAGTGAGGATATTTACTGATAAACAGCTACCTACGCAGCATGTTCATGTCGTTCCTAAATGAGCTTTTATCTCTCTCTCCCCTCACCACAAATCAGATTCTTCTGAGGAGTTCCCAGTACATTATCCTTTCCCCTGTGTAATTACCTTAACAAGCTCCAGCTGTTTTTATTCTCAGAAGCTTTACTCCCTGATATACAGCTGCCTACCCCCTTCGTAAGTGCAGGTCCTAAATGAGCTTTTTTCTCTGTTCCCTCACCACAATCCAGATTCTTTGGGGGAGTTACCAGTACAGTAAGCATACCAGGAAGTACTTAATTTATTAAGCTACTGCTTTTCTTAATCTCAGTGGAGATATTTACTGATAAACCGTTACCTAAGCAGCATGTTCATGTCGTTCCTAAATGAGCTTTTATCTCTCTCCCCCTCACCACAAATCAGATTCTTCTGAGGAGTTCCCAGTACATTATCCTTTCCCCTGTGTAATTACCTTAACAACCTCCAGCTGTTTTTATTCTCAGAAGGTTTACTCCCTGATATACAGCTTCCTACCCCCTTCGTAAGTGCAGGTCCTAAATGAGCTTTTTTCTCTGTTCCCTCACCACAATCCAGATTCTTTTGGGGAGTTACCAGTACAGTAACCATACCAGGAAGTACTTAATTTATTAAGCTACTGCTTTTTTAATCTCAGTGGAGATATTTACTGATAAACAGCTACCTAAGCAGCATGTTCATGTCGTTCCTAAATGAGCTTTTATCTCTCTCCCCTCACCACAAATCAGATTCTTCTGAGGAGTTCCCAGTACATTATCCTTTCCCCTGTGTAATTACCTTAACAAGCTCCAGCTGTTTTTATTCTCAGAAGGTTTAATCCCTGATATACAGCTGCCTACCCCCTTCGTAAGTGCAGGTCCTAAATGAGCTTTTTTTCTCTGTTCCCTCACCACAATCCAGATTCTTTTGGGGAGGTACCAGTACAGTATCCATACCAGGAAGTACTTAATTTATTAAGGTACTGCTTTTCTTAATCTCAGTGGAGATATTTACTGATAAACAGCTACCTACGCAGCATGTTCATGTCGTTCCTAAATGAGCTTTTATCTCTCTCCCCTCACCACAAATCAGATTCTTCTGAGGAGTTCCCAGTACATTATCCTTTCCCCTGTGTAATTACCTTAACAAGCTCCAGCTGTTTTATTCTCAGAAGGTTTACTCCCTGATATACAGCTGCCTACCCCCTTCGAAGTGCAGGTCCTAAATGATATTTTTTCTCTGTTCCCATAGCAAATCCAGATTCTTTTGGGGAGTTACCAATACAGTAACCATTCCAGGAAGTACTTAATTTATTAAGATACTGCTTTTCTTAATCTCAGTGGAGATATTTACTGATAAACAGCTACCTACGCAGCATGTTCCTGTCGTTCCTAAATGAGCTTTTATCTCTCTCCCCCTCACCACAAATCAAATTCTTCTGAATTGTTCCCCAGTACATTATCATTTCCCCTGTGTAATTACCTTAACAAGCTCCAGCTGTTTTTATTCTCAGAAGGTTTACTCCCTGATATACAGCTGCCTACTCCCTTCGTAAGTGCAGGTCCTAAATGAGCTTTTTTCTCTGTTCCCTCACCACAATCCAGATTCTTTTGGGGAGTTACCAGTACATTAACCATACCAGGAAGTACTTAATTTATTAAGCTACTGCTTTTCTTAATCTCAGTGGAGATATTTACTGATAAACAGCTACCTACGCAGCATGTTCATGTCGTTCCTAAATGAGCTTTTATCTCTCTCCCCCTCACCACAAATCAGATTCTTCTGAATTGTTTCCAGTACATTATCATTTCCCCTGTGTAATTACCTTAACAATCTCCAGCTGTTTTTTTTCTCAGAAGGTTTACTCCCTGATATACAGATGCCTACTGCCTTCGTAAGTTCAGGTCCTAAATGAGCTTTTTTCTCTGTTCCCTCACACAATCCAGATTCTTTTGGGAGTTACCAGTACAGTAACCATAGCAGGAAGTACTTAATTTATTAAGCTACTGCCTTTGCTTAATCTCAGTGGAGATATTTACTGATAAACAGCTACCTACGCAGCATGTTCATGTCGTTTCAAAATGAGCTTTTATCTCTCTCCCCTCACCAATAATCAGATTCTTCTGAGGAGTTCCCAGTACATTATCCTTTCCCCTGTGTAATTACCTTAACAAGGCTCCAGCTGTTTTTATTCTCAGAAGGTTTACTCCCATATATACAGCTGCCTAACCCCTTCGTAAGTGCAGGTCCTAAATGAACTTTTTTCTCTGTTCCCTCACCACAATCAAGATTCTTTTGGGGAGTTACCAGTACAGTAACCATACCAGGAAGTATTTAATTTATTAAGCTACTGCTTTCCTTAATCTCAGTGGAGATATTTACTGATAAACAGCTACCTAAGCAGCATGTACATGAAGTTCCTAAATGAGCTTTTATCTCTCTCCCCTCACCACAAATCAGATTCTTCTGAGGAGTTCCCAGTACATTATCCTTTCCCCTGTGTAATTACCTTACAAAGCTGCAGCTGTTTTTATTCTCAGAAGCTTTACTCCCTGATATACAGCTGCCTACCCCCTTCGTAAGGGCAGGTCCTAAATGAGCTTTTTTCTCTGTTCCCTCACCACAATCCAGATTCTTTTGGGGAGTTACCAGTACAAGAACCATACCAGAAGTA